>NW_021824835.1:40000-50000 GCF_006345805.1 Octopus sinensis | reverse complement strand
TTCCCAAAAGTGGGAAGGTTTATCCGTGGAAAGAAAAAAAACGAAAAGACCACGGTAACCTCGGGCAATAATGTCATACAATAACACATTTACAGTTAGTAACTCTCTTTTTTCCTTTGTTTTTCTGGTTGAATAGAATTATGCTCAAGGCGGCTCCATCATTCACACGAGCCATCCTTGCTACATTCACCCATCTTTTGTTGAAGCATTCGCTAGACAAAATTTCCCTCTCTATTCTCACCTTTTTTTTTTCAAGTGATACTTGAAGAAGTTGATGAGTGATTGACCAAGGAGGAAGGTGTTTGCCTCTAGTCCTTTCAGACGCGTGAACCATACACATTCTTTCGCCATAGCCTGAAGTACGATGAAAATGGCTCTTCCTTCTCGTTTGAAGGGAGGAGGCGCGACAATATTAACGATTGACTCGGCTGATAAACCGACTCGTCCCACACGTGACAGCAGTCGTTCGACTTAAGCCCACAGGTCGGAAATGTTTGGACACTGCATCTCAGGCAGGTCGGCCCGGCATTTCTCGAGCCATGCATGTAGAACTTATCTCGATAGCACTGCCACACCAGGGATCTCTGGAATGTGTCCATAGGTCCCGGCCCGAAAGTCGTCTTGAACAGGCGGGTCAGGTATTCCTCGTCGACACCCAGGTTCGCCCCTAGATCGTCATCGTACCTCCCCTCCACTAATCCCCTAGAGAATGCCTTGGTTGTGATGCAGTCGCTCAAGGTCGACCCGAGATGGCATAGTTGCTCGAGAGCAATGCGACTCTCACGGTGCCATCCCCCCTTCCTCGGTCTCTTCTTGCTCCACGACTGCACTTCGGTCATGGAGATGAGTTGTGGGAAAGCGCGTCGCACAAACGGTGAGCACACCTGTCCACCGTCGTCTACGTAGAGCCGGAAATATCGCAGTCTCAGCGCATGTCTGCACATCATCCACCACGGCATCCTTTTAGCGGATGGTAGCAGCAAACAGATCGCCTGACCATCGGAACGCTTCCTTTCTCGATGACAAGCGAGAACCCTGCGTTCTCGCCCGCCACTCGTCTCGAACAGTCGGGCAAAATGCTGTTGAAAGGCTTCGCACATTTTACTTGGTTCGAGTAATTCGTACCCCTGTTCATCTACAAGAGACCGAATGGTGGCCTTCTTGCCCTGTTGCGCCTCCGCCACCCGGCCTCTCGCGCCGCTCCAACACTTTCATTCCTTAGAGTACGCATCCTAGCTCTGACAAGACACTCTTCATGTTTGGCGTTGAAATGTTGCTCGAGGACCAACCTCGCCGCCAAAACGTCGAATACGATGCCACTTCTAATCGCCTCTTCTAGCTTCTTAACTAGGTCACCCTCTACTCTGTTTCTGTCTATGGCTAGTGCTTTGCTATACCTAATCGCTTCTGTTTTTATTGCTCTCTTGAGGGCAAACCACCATTTGTTTTTGATGATGGCTCCCGTCAAAGCCCTCTTTACTAGCGTACTAATCCGGTCTCTGAAAACCTGTTTCGATAAGAAAGACGCTTTCAGTTTCCAGTACCTGGGACCCTGCCTATGTGTCTTATCTAAGACTAGCGTACACGTCACAAGTTTGTGATCCGTGTAGCTGACTATATGGAATTGTGGACACCCTACGCTATCTCTATCTACCGTCCTACACAGTATCCTATCTAGATACGATCTCGACGACCCGATGCTGTTGCTCCATGTCCACGTTGGTGCATTCGGGTGATCGAGTCGGTACCTGTCAGACAGTTGAAAGCATCTGAGCAGCTCTCTGAGGCATTTGCATCCCCGTCAATTCCTATCTCTGTCCACGTAGTCAACATGTGTGTCCAAGGTAGCATTCCAATCCCCCACTAAACGTAAGGGACGAGACATTCCTAGGAATACTTCTAGACGTCGAAAGAAATCCGACCGACCTGTTAAAGCGATGTGTAGATTGATACGAGTCGAAAAGCGCACACATTGCTGCCGTCGACATCCAGGACAACCAGTCTACCCTCCGGATCTACGAATATTGTCTTTACTTCGAGATCCAGACTCTTGCGAAAAAGTACCGCAGTGCCACTACCGCCCATCTCAGCAGACAGGGAGAAAAATAAATGTTAAACTGTCTGCCAAACATGGGCTGTAGGGCCCGTGGATTATGGAGTTTAGTCTCCCTTATGGCTATGATTTCTAACTTGTGTGGCTTTATGTAATTTAAGAGGTTTCCAAGTGGACCCCAAGCCACGCGCATTCACACAACCAATCTTGATCATAATCCTAGTGAGTTAAAACACAAATGAAAGGAACAGAAGGTTAGTTACTGCTCGAAAGATTTTGCTTTCTCCTCCTTCGGTTTGTCAGAAAAACTGATAGATAGATAGATAGATAGATAGATAGATAGATAGATAGATAGATAGATAGATAGATAGATAGATAGATAGATAGATAGATAGGCATACAGATTGATAGAAAGACAAATAGTCAGATAGAGAGACAGGCTGATAAAATTACAGGATACGTAACGCCTACACGAATATTTTTACACACGACAATAGTCTTCTGTGAACTCACCTTAAACAAAAATGTCGTCTCAACAACAACAACAAAACACGCGCTCACTTGGAGATACAGACGATTACTACCAGTCTTAGGGAGTTAGAGCATTTCCCACGAAAAAACAATGGTATATTGTAATTTTGATTAAAACCTTATGCTTTATTCTTTATTTGACATTAATGTTATATGTGAGGTGGAAAAATGTGTCTTTCTGCTTTTTATGGACCACGAAACCAATATAGATTATTCTTTATAAAAATAAATAATTGTTCTGGTTTATAATTGTTTCTTGTAATTGCTGGTGTAACTATTCTTATTGAAGTCCCGGTGTGTTTATTTTCTTTGTTTTTGTTTTTGTTTTTTACTGGGGATTACGTGTCCTAAAAAGATTTCAAACTAAATAACAATTCACTAATTCATTAGCAAAAATCCTCTTTTATTTTAATTTGTTATTATTATTTTTTTGTGTTTCATGCGCACGCGCAGACGCACGTGTGCCGAGACACGAACACGCGCAAACACATGCACTCATACATACTTGCATGCTAAGACAAATGTATATACGTACATACAATTACATACAAACAGCTAGAACGTCGATACACGCACACACACACACACACACACACACACACACATATATACATATATAGACCGAAGATCGCAGTGACATGAAGCCCGAGTTATAAGACAAAAATATGCTCTCTCCCTCTCTAATACACACACACACACATACACACACACCATGCACACACAATGCCTATGAGTGAGATCTTGAAGGGCTGGACGAGACAGCATTTGGACTACTGCTGTTGGATCTTCCAGAATTTTAGTCGAACCCCACATTGCCTTTTCTGAGCCCGGGCAGTGCACAGACTGAATTCTATTCCAATAAGCCCTGTATATATCTGTGCATATATATATATATATATATATATATATATATGTATGTATTCTTTTACTTGTTTCAGTCATTTGACTGTAACCATACTGGGGCACCGCCTTGAGGGGTTTTAGTCGAACAAATCGAGCTCAGGACTTATTTTTTAAGCCTAGTACTTACTCTATCGGTCTCTCTTGCTGAACTGCTAAGTTACAGGGGCGTAAACACACCTGCATCGGTTACCAAACGATAGTGGGGGCACAAACACAGATACACAACTACAATACATACATATATACATATATACAACTGGCTTCTGTCAGTTTCCGTCTACCACATCTACTCACAAGGCATTGGTCGGCTCGAGGCTGTAGTGGAAGACACTTGCCCAAGGTTCTACGCAGTGGGACTGAACCCAGAACCATGAGGTGGGGAAGTAAGCTACTTACAACAGAGCAACGCCTGCGCCTATTCACACAGCTACGCCTGTGCCTATATATACATACATATATACATACACACACACATACACACACACACACATATATATATATATCCTCACACAGACAGAGAGACACACACATGCACACAAACATATAGTTAGGCATAGTGAAACTCGAAGCAGATGATAAAATGATGGATAATAGCATATAAATAAACCTTTTGGATCGACAATATCGAAAGGTGACAGTGAGATTCGAACCCGCCTCTCCGCATGACATGACAAGCGTTTTACCATTGGAACAAAGTAATCCATCGAATTTCTCAATCCGAAAGGGGTTTTTGCAATCCAATATCCATATGCGGCGAAGGCGGTGACCTGGCGGAATCGTTAGCATGCCGAGTGAAAGGCTTTGCGTATTTTCTCCGTCGCTACGTTCTGAGTTCAAATTCTGCTGAGGTCGAATTAGCCTTTCATGCTTTCGGGATCGATAAAATAAGTGCCAGTTGAGCATGAATATATACAGAGTCCGCCCCAAAAATGCAGGAAAGGAGAAATCTGTATAAATATAATCCAGTGTTATCATAATTTGATAGACCATCGAATGAAGTATTTCTACAAGTTAAATATGTCGACAGAAATTGTCATTCTGGAAGTGTGTAAACGTTTGTTTTGCGGATCTGTATATACAAAAAAAAAAAAATGCATCCCTTTGCCAAACCATGTCGAATCAGTGTAGTAGAGTGTTATGTTTGTCAAACCAGTATGACCTCCACATCAGACCACGGTTGGTGGAGAGAACATGCTGAGGCGTTCATCCACTAGTACTTATTCTATCGGTCTCTCTTGCCTAACCGCTAAATTACAGGAGTGTTAACACACCAGCATCGGTTATCAAACGATGGTGTGGGGGACTAACACAGATACACAAATACAATACATACATATATACCTATGTACTACGGGCTTCTTTTAGTTTCCGTCTACCAAATCTACTCACAATTTATATGCTATTAATTATAGCTCTATCATCGGCTTCGAAATCTCCTATTCCCCACCACCACAAACAAATATTTCACGTTCTCTCGAAAGCCTAGAAATAATTATGACGTCAACAATATTTATAAACCAACAAAACACGGAGAGCAATAGAAAATTTCTGAAGTGTCTGAACTCAGTGTCACCCGCCTTGTTTATTCAGATGTATACAACATGCTAAATATTTACTATGACTGGTATAATACATACGTGCGTGTGTATGCGTATGTACGTGGGTACATGCACTTAAAAACTACCAGTGACTATTGAATATATAGATATATATATAATCGGTATTACTCAGAGGAAGTTATGACTATAATTGAAGTTAAATGAAGCGAGTAAAACGAACAAGTCAGAATTTCTAAAGAGTCTTTCCTACTCACAGCGATACTTCCTAATTTACACACACATACACACAATACAAAATATGTGAGTGTGTATATGTATATCTTTTAGTTCACTCATTAGATTGCGGCCATACTGGAGCACCGCCTTGAAAAATTTTAGTCGAAAGAATCGGCTCCAGTATTTATTTATTTACTTATTTTTTTTAAAGCCTGGTATTTATTGTATCGCTTTTGGAGTTTTTTTTCTTTTCTGCCGAACTGTTAAGTTACAGGGGTGAATACACACACCTATAGTAGTCGTCAAGCGGTGGTGGTGGACAAACATAGACAGACAGAACACACACACATATTTTAGTTTTCGTCTACCAAATACACTCAGAAAGTTTCATATTGACGTTTTGAGTTCAAATTTCACCGAATTTAACTTTCTCTTTCATCCTTTCGGGGTCGATAAATTAAGCACCAGATCGAACCACCTCAAGTGTAACTGCCCAAAATGGTCGTGACTTCTGGGACTTGACTGGTGAAAGAAAGCCAAGAATGACTCGTCTTTTTTGCCTGTCCTTCTAATTGTTGTTTCTCTTGTCCACCTTTGTGTCGTCTATCTGTCCGAACGTCTTAATTCCCTCTATTGCGCTTTTGTTCCACACACACACACACACACACACCACACACACACACACACACACACACATATATATATATATATATATATATGAGTGTTTCCACGCTTTACTACTGTTAACGGCTACCATAATACTATTTATGTAATTCTATATGGAAAACGCAGCAACTAACATATGTTACATTGCACAGAAACAATTGTTGGGATTTGTGATTAAAGCTTGTTCATTTCATCTTCTTTGTTTTACAAATTCATATATATATATATAAGGGTTAAAGACCTCCATCAGTCATGAATGACCATGGGATTTCACCTACAAAGTTCCCCTCTGAGGCACAAGTCCGGGCAAGGTTGTTTTATGGAAGACCAGCGGTCGCCCAGGCATCCCAGCATCATGTCTCCCCGCCACAGATGTTATCCAATGAAAAGGCAAAGTCCGATGGAATTTGGCACCAGTGACGTCTGGAGTAACGTGAAATAAACTGTCTTGCCAAAGAACACAACACACAGCCCGGTTCGGAAATTGAACTCACGACCTCATGATTGTGAGCCGACGCTTTAACCACTGAGCCATGCACCTTCACACACACACACATTAGTGATAAGGTGCCATAAGTGGTGTTGGCAGCAGTAAGTCTATTGCGATTTATGTTGTTGAATGGAAACTGTCTGAATCGCACCTGTAGCCATCATCATCACCCCCCACCCCCACCCCCACTCCCACCCCCACCCCACCACCTTCATCATCATCATCATCATCATCATCATAAGAGAATGTGTCCGTTTGTGTGTAAATGACTCTTAGCTGACAATCAAATGCTTGGGGAAGTCGAATGCTTCTTAATTTATGCATTTGTCGTCTGGAGCGTGAAGGAATGATGATAACGATGAAAACGAAACATAAAAGAATGAAAATAAAAATAACTACTACTACCATAACTACTACTACTAATAATAATGATGATGATAATAATGTGAGTTCGAATTTTGCCACAAGGGCAGAAACTTTTCGGGAGGGGATGAGTTGATTACATCGACCCCAGAGTTCAACTGGTACTTACTTAATCGACACCCAAAGGATGAAAGATAAAGTCGACGTCGGCGGAATTTGAATTCAGAACGCAGCGACGAATGTTTTCGCCGGTGTTTTTATTTGTTTATTTATTGCTACTATTACTTCTACCACAAATAATAATGGTAATAATAATAAGAAGGAGAAGGAGGAGGAGGAGAAGAAGAAGAAGAAGAAGAAGAAGAAGAAGAAGAAGAAGAAGAAGAAGAAGAAGAAGAAGAAGAAGAAGAAGAAGAAGAAGAAAGGATTATAATAATCACGAAGAACGTGATGATGATGATGATGATGATGATGATGACGACGACGACGACGATGATGATAACGCAGAAAGTAAATGATTTCGTAAATACATCCCCTGGCGACGTTTGGCGGCTCCTCGCTGTCTGTTGACAGAGAATAAATGTTCTACTTGGCTGTGTCAATAACATCTCGATTATCGAATATCGTAGAATAATCATCTAAAAAGGTAAATATGATGGAACCAGCCATATCTGTGATGCATCTCTATCTGGTTTCTGAAAAGGGAAAGTCACTTCTTTTTCTTTTCTTTCTTCTTTTTTTCTCCTTCTCTTGTGAAAATATTTAGAAACTTATAAAAAACAAGTGTTTGATATGTGAGTGTGTTTCTGTTTGTGTGTGTATGTGTGCGTGTGTGTGTTCGTTCATTCACACACACACACACACACACACACACACAATATATATATATATATATATATATATATATATATATATATATATATATATATGTGTGTGTGTGTGGTGTGTGTGCGTGTGTTCATTCATTCACACACACACACATATATATACATACATATATATATATATACATATATATATATATATATATATATATATATATATATATACATATATGTGTGTGTGTGTATGTGTGTGTGTGTGTATGTATATAGCGTATGTATATAGGTAGGTGGGTTTGTATGAATATATATACACACTCTGACAGAAGAGAGAGAAAGAGATGGGAATAGAAAGAGTATTTAGATAGTATATAAGCAGAGATAAGCTGAGAGAGAGAGAGAGAGAGAAGGGGGAGAGGGAGAAAGAAACATTGAAGAATAGATAGGTAGATAGATATAGAGGAGGTATAGGTATAGATAATATTCGCACATGAGGTCGGTTAAAAAATTGGGATGCAACGTCGTACTTTTGTACAAGAGGAAAGAAAATGATCACAAAAATTACATGAATAGTTTTACATAAAGCACAAGTGTTTAGAAACTGACGAAGTGTCGTGAATTCTTTCATGCAGAGAAATCCAGTTGTATTTGTAATCTTAAGCAAACTTTAAAAATAAAATAAAACCGAACTAATTTCGATATGCCAACATAAGACCAAATCCTGCCTGAGAGTTCAGCTGTCCGAAAGACGATGAAGAACTGTGAGGTTTGTTGTATTTCTGTAGCTGCAGATTAGCTCTGTGCAGGTTAATACTTAGAAGACCTTATTTTCAGATACAGTGTAGGGTGATATCAATGAACGTGTCCTTTATTTTAACATAGTGATTCTCAACCGGGGTCAATGCGACTCTTTGGAGTCCATGGTAGATTTTGTCGTTAAAATTCATTTGCAATAAATCGGTTATACTTCTACATTGCACAAAATATTTTAGCATCTTTTTATACAATTCCTAACAATATTTAATTATAAAAAGGCGGCGAGCTGGCAGAATCATTAGCACGTCGGGTGAAATGCATAGCGGTATTTCGTCTGTCTTTACGTTCTGAGTTCAAATTCCGCCGAGGTCGACTTTGCCTTTCATCCTTTCAGGGTTGATAAATTAAGTACCAGTTGTGTACTGGGATCAATCTAATCGACTGGCCACCTCCCCCAAAATTTCAAGCCTTGTGCCTAGAGTAGAAAAGAATATTTAATTATAAAAAAATAAAGGGAGTTTTTAAACATCGAATGGCTGAGGGTCCATCCTCGTAAAACAGGAATCAAAGGGGTTCGAAGGTAAAAAAAAAGGGGTTGAAAACCATTGTTTAACACAATAAGCTGTGATTTGAGGAAGATATGGCGGCTATCTGCAAGAAATAGCAGCTAAATTACCCTCAACGCACTTTGCATTGAATTAAATAAACAAAGGACCCATTAGATAAAGTCCCAACTAGAACACCTTTGAATCTAGGTCTAATTATACGACTGTTTCTCAACCAAATTTTTTACCTGTGGATACTCATTTTCAGGTAGCCTTCCGTAGTCATTCAATGGTTAAACATCCTTCTTATATTTGTATTGGGGTTTTCTTTTAATCTTTTACTAGCTTCAGACATTTGACTGCTGCCATGCTCGAGCACTACCTTAAAGGGTTTTAGCCGAACAAATCGCCCCCAGTTTTTATTCTTTGTAAGCCTAGTATTTGCTCTATCGGTCTCTTGCTGAAACGCTAGGTGACGGGGACGTAAACACACCAACATCTGTTGTCAAGCGATGGTGGGCGGTACAAACACAGGTACAAAGACATACACACACATGCATACACATACATACACACACGCACGCACGCACGCACACACACACCACACACACACAACACACACACACACACACACACACACACACATATGCGACGAGGTTCTTTCAGTTTCCGTCTACCAAATTCAATCACAAGGCTTGGTCGACCCGAGACTATAGTAGAAAACACTTGCCCAAAGTGCCACGCAGTGGGACTGAACCCGGAACCGTGTGGTTGGTAAGCAAACTTCTTACCACACAGCCACGCCTCTAAATATTATTTGGAATTGTATTTGAAAAATTGTGAAGGTATTTTGCGTATTGTGCAAGCATGACCGATTTATTGCACATAAGCTTTAATAGCAAAAGCTTATATTGACCCCACCAAGGGTCATATGAAACCCGGTCGAAAACGACTTGACCAGCAAGCCACTCCACTTCTCAGAAAAGGAAGATATTATTTAGACATACGCTTCATCGAAAGACGGTAGTGATCAGGGTTACCCTCCCCTACAAACCTATCACTCTCCTCACAAAAAGGGATCGCTACTTTGAAGTCTT
>NW_021824835.1:20000-35000 GCF_006345805.1 Octopus sinensis | reverse complement strand
GTGACCAGCGGTGTCAAATGGACACCCGACGGACTGGTCGGTCAAGGTGATCAAGGTGATATATATATATACACATACATACATATGTATATGTATTGTACGTATATATTATATGTATATGTATATATTCTATGTATGCATCAATATATGTATGTATATGTATGTGTGTGTATATATAATATATATTCTTTTACTCTTTTATTTTTTTACTTGTTTCAGTCATTTGACTGCGACCATGCTGGAGCACCACCTTTAGTCGAACAAATCGACCTCAAGACTTATTCTTTGTAAGCCTAGTACTTATTCTATCGTTCTATTTTGCCGAACCGCTGAGTTACGGAGATGTAAACACAGCAACATCTGTCGTCAAGCGATGGTTGGGGGGACAAACACAAACAAACATATACATACGCATACATATATATATATATACGTACATACGAGCGGCTTATTTCAGTGTCCGTCTATCAAATCCACTCACAAGGCTTTAGTCGATCCGAAGCTATAGTATAAGACACTTGCCTAAGGTGCCACGCAGAGTAACTGAACCCGGAACCATGTTGTTGGAAAGCACTCTCCTTACCACACTGCCACCCCTATATACGTACATATGTATTGTACGTATGTATATATATATATATGTTTATATGTATATATTGTTTGTATGTGTGCATTTCTTCATGTATGTATGTGTGTATACATATCTATATATGTATATATGTATGGTATGTATGCGTGTATATATTGTATGTATGTATGCATTTATATATGTATGTACGTAAGTATGTGTGTGTGTATGTAGACATGTCTGTGTATGTACGTATGTATGCATGTACGTGTGTATGTTTATGTACGTACGTATGTATGTGTACGAGTATATATGTATGTACGTGTATGTTTGTATGTACGAAACCAATCTTCAGTCTTTAGAAAGTCAGAGAAATCGCCTTGCAGCAATCTTTCTGGCTTCCGGGCTCTGAGTTCAATCTACGCCTAGATCAACTTTGTTTTTTTCGGGGTCAGTGATTAAAGTACCAGTTATATTCAAGGGCGATTTTCCTTTTTCTTTTGAACTTATTTTATATGTTTCACTCTCGCCTAGAAATGGCTCCACCAGGTCTAAGGATGCTCGAAATATGGCGTATGTTCAGCTTGATAAAGCTTTGCATACGTTAGAATATTTATTATTTTTTGTCTACGTAAAATAACGGTTGCTCTTCGTGAGCTGTGAGCAACAGATTTTGCATCTATAACTCAAAGACGTGTTTTACAGTCTGATGGCAAAATTTTTAGTCTATATCGATGTAATTATACACTGATTATCGAGAAGAAATTCTCTTCCAAGACTGCCACCGTAGCGGAGATAATTCTAAGTTAGAGTGTTCTCGAACAAGTTGAATATAAATACATACACGTTTAAATACAGTAATATATACGTATGTACGTACATACGTATGTACGTACATACGTATGTATGTATGTATGTATATATGTATATATATATAAGGTGAGCTGGCAGAAACGTTAATCGATTCGCATAAATATATATATATATATAATATATATATATATATATATATATATATAATAATCATTGTTTCAGGGAAAAAAATTCAATTTAGAAATACTAAATCAAATTTCACACAATAAAATTCGAAAAAATCCACCTTTTATCAATTCAAAATGAACAATTAAATTACACCATCTAGAAAATTACATATAATAGAAATATTATAATTAAAATAACAATAAAATGTCAATGATTAAGTAAATTGGAAAAAAAAAATAACGTATATAATTTGTAGAATAACGACACGTGTTTCGTGGCTACATTTAAAAAATGATTATAGTAGTAGAGAAATCACTTTGATATAAATATAGTCACTCATCAGGTTAAAAATAAACTAGAACAATAAAATAATCAATTAATAGATATACTTTAATATATATATATATATATGAAAATACTAAATATACATAAGTGAAAACTAAAACAATACTTAAAATATTAAATACTTTAAAATTAAATAAAATACACAAAGCTAGTACAAGTCATTGAATTGTAATCAAAATAAGAAATGGTTCGAATATAGACAAACTCCTTAAATAAGCTAACTATATAATAAATAAACATGTGTAGTATCTATAGATTTAATATAAGAATCTATAACAAAGTTGACTAAATATCAAATAATATAATACCTAATTAACTTAAAATTTAAAATTACAAGTAAATAAGGCACTTATTAGGTAGCTTATATTTTCTGACGAAATTAATTCTTAAATTAAAGAAAATATTAATCGTTAGATCACTTTATATATATATATATATATATAATTTGTTGAGTTTGATCTGAGAACATAAACTTTTTTTATGGAGAATGGCGATTTGACGTCTATATCTAGCATGTTGACTGTCCACTTTTCGTGTGCAGTCCTTAATTGGTATATATATATATATTAAAAAAATATATAGGAATCAATATCTATCGTAACTTATACCTATCAATATATATATAAAAATATAATAGTGGGAAAAATATGTTAATGGAAAGTAAGAAAACCTATCAACGCAGTGCAACGAAATAGTATAAATACTCAATGAAAGTGTCAAAATTTTTTATCAATGAAAAATACGAAAAAACGAAAAATATTAAAGCCTCATGAGCTAAAGAAATGTGAGAAAAAAGCACAATTTATGGAAAAACTAATATGAAGATACCCAACTAAAACTAACAGGCACCTTTTAATATATCAATAACAAAATTAAAACATTAATCCCAAAATAATACAAAATCCAAACGAAAAGGAGAAAAGAACGTTGCTAAGTTAGTTGAGAAGATATCGCTAGATTATAAACGTAAAGAATAGTTCTTAGCGTCTATAAGAAATAAAACTCGTGGAGACGTTGCGTGGAAAAATAGAATAAAAACTATTAATGAAAAAGGCTAAAAGGAATTTATTTATGAAATACGGGAATTATCTAAACTTCCTGAATCAAATAAAATTAATAAAAATAGTAAAAATAGTATATTAAGTATTACTTGTTCAACAACACAACCCGGACCCTACAACAAGCCGTACGCGATTATAAATATTATTATAATACTATATTATTAATATAAATATTACTATAATTATTATATTATTAAATATTATTATAAATATATTTATAATCGCGTACGGCTTGTTGTAGGGTCCGGGTGGTGTTGTTGAACAAGTAATACTTAATATACTATTTTTACTATTTTTATAAATTTTATTTGATTCATGAAATTTAGATAATTCCCGTATTTCATAAATAAATTCCTTTTAGCCTTTTTCATTAATAGTTTTTATTCTATTTTTCCACGCAACGTCTCCACGAGTTTTATTTCTTATAGACGCTAAGAATAATAATTATCAACATAATTATTAACATTATTAATATCAATATTAATTATTACCACCACTACCAAAATCCAATCTACAACAAACTGCCAACTAACGCCAAATTAATTCACAGCCGACATTTCAAATTTTTACAGTACTCGTTAAATGTTCCGAGGCTATCACCTTCGATTTCTGTCTTTTCACAGGTTTGTGAATGTATTTTTTAAATAAAAAGCGTGTACACGTTGACTAATGAAATCTCAATACAGGACAGAAACTAGTCCGGCTGATCTCACTTTTTCTCTTCTCAAAGATATTCTGTATTAAGACAAGGAGTTTACATCTGTCTAGGACCTAGAAGTTCAGTTAAAATCTACATAAGTAAATATACGTAAATATACTTACATAGATATACGTACACACACACACACGCACACACACACACACACCACACACACACACACACACACACACACACATATATATATATATATAATATATATATATATATATATATATACATACATACAAACATATATACATACATATACAAGCATACATACATACATATACAAGCATACATACATACATACATATATATACAAGCGTACACACAGACACACAGACACACACACACATATATATATAAGGAAAGTAACAAGGCAGGTGGAATAGGGAGAGACAGAAATATAGCTGAGTTTCAAATCTACGGCATGGCACTCACCACCACTACCACCGCCAAAGAAAAAAACAAGCAAGACAAAACAAATAAATAAACCTTGCTCACCAAGGACAAAAAATAAGAAGGAAAAACAAACAAACAAATAAGCAAAATAAAAATGAAAAACAAAAGCTAAATATGCTGAAATAGTGTTTACTCTGATCCCACCTGGAGTATAAGCCAGTTCTTCCTGTACGTTGGTTCAACTTAAGCATGGAGCTTCATGTTACAGCTTCCTGTGTGGAGAAATCATGCGTACCTACCGATTTCCGCCAGATTAGCTGTTCCTTACTTCAGCAATTTGCCATCGCCATCCAATTTTCCCCTTGCACCCCCCGACAGCCACACAACCCACAATCGCCCTCGTTCCACTAACGTTCTACTCCTCTCAGATTCGAGTCACCTACCCGCCCCACCAACATCCTAATCTCTTCTTCTTTATCACAACCTTCTCCTCCTTCTCCTCTACCCATTTCCCCCCTCAGCGACTAAATTACTGCCACTACATTACTGCCATAAACTGGTACATTTAGTTTCGTGTGTATGTATACATACTTATTAATGTGTTATACACACAGATATATATATATATATATACATGACGTACACACACACATATATATATCTGCATGTTCATAAATACAAATATATATTATACATAAGCATTTACATACATCTTTGTATGTACGTGTGTGTGTGGGTACGTACACACACATACCTATTTCTTTACTACCCACAAGGGGCTAAACACAGAGGGGACAAACAAGGACAGACAAAGGGATTAGGTAGATTACATCGACCTCAGTGTGAAACTGGTACTTTATTTATCGACCCCGAAAGGATGAAAGGCAAAGTCGATCTCGGTGGAATTTGAACTCAGAACGTAACAACAGACGAAATACCGCTAAGCATTTCGCCCGGCGCGCTGACGTTTCTGCCAGCTCGCCGCCTTATACACACGCATCTTATGTAGCCTTCGTGTATGTTGTGGTAGGGTGATTTTTCACTTCGCAGTTCCAATCATACAGTTAAAAGTTGTAGAATGTGATTTTAGTTATTTAGATTTTAAAGTACGTATCACATCAACAGAAGTCAAAATCTAATGTGAGCAATATTTTATCAGTCAGTTTTGCCGAACAGCCAAGTTCCGGAAACGCGAACAAACCAACAACGGTTGCCAAGTGCTGTAGCGGGAAACAAATACAAAGACGCACACATATATAGATAATTTTTATTCCTTTATTCTTTTATTTGTTTCAGTTATTTGATTGCGACCATGCTGGAGCACCGCGTTTAGTCGAGCAATTCAACCCCAGGACTTATTCTCTATAGGTCTACTACTTATTCTATCGGTCACTTAAGCCGAATCGCTAAGTTACGAGGACGTAAACACACCAGCATAGTTTGTGAAGCGATGGTGGTAGGGGACAAACACAGACACGCAAACATATATGTATATATATATATATATATATACGACAGGCTTCTTTCAGTTTCCGTCTGCCAAATCCACTCACAAGGCTTTGGTCGGCCCGAGGCCATAGTAGAAGACACCTGCCCAAGGTGCCGCGCAGTGCGACTGAACCCGGAACCATGTGGTTGGTAAACAAGCTACTTACCACACAGCCACTCCTGCGCCTTAACATATATGTATAAAGATATATACAACAGGCTTCCTCACAGTTTCTGTCGAAATTGGTCGTCATGGGGCATTAGTTGAAGATATTTAGCCGAAGTGTCGTACAGTAAAACAGACCCTAAAACCACGTAGTCGTAAAGCGAGTCTCTTAAGCACACAGCCATGTATTTTTTTTTTTAATTCAGGAAAATACATTTTCATGGTATTTGAACATAAGACTGGTGATGAATAAATGCAACCGAAACCGGCTTCCGTTTTGTCCGTAATCTTTGCCGTATTAGAAGATCTCTAGAAACAAAATATCTGTATCTCCACATCGATGTGAAAGTATTAATCGGTACGAATTAGGAATAAATATGCACAACACGGTTTCGAGTCTCGCTGTTCACAGTACAAATAATGATATATTTTCGCTTGGCAGATTTCAGCACTGATCAGCAAAAGGTCTTTTTCGTTGAAATTATAAACAAAAGCCATTTTCTCTTATTAAAACACAAAGAGTTTGAGGGTGCTTCTGCCTGACGAGAGTTAACACATCGAAACACCAGTGTCGAGTGCGTTATGAAAATTTATTGCGTCTGTATTTGACCCCCTCCACCGCTTGACAACCGGTGGTGGTGTGTTTATGTTCCCGAAACGTAGCGATTCGACGAAAGAGACCGATAGAATAACTACCAGGCTTTAAAAAATAATAATTGCCGGGGTTGATCCGTTTGACTATTTACCTTCAAAGCAGTGTCCTAGCATGGCCGCAGTCTAATGACTGAACCACGAAGAAGATAAAAAATAAAGAGACAAAGTGAAGGAGATTTGGCTGCTGTTTCTTGCAACCTAACCAGACGGAGGAACCCTTACTAGCTTGTCTTCAACAGGTCTGTAGGGAATTGGTGTGTGACTGATCAACGGTGCGGAATTAAGTGATACAGCCCCACCCACCCCCGCCAGTTGTGGGTGGGTGGGAAAAAGAAACTCTTTCAGCTTCGTGTCACTCAAATACATGTGTGTGTGTGTGTGTGTGTGTGTGTGTGTGTGTGTGTGTGTGTGTGTGTGTGTGTGTGTGTGTGCATAAACGTATGAACCTATACCTCTGAATATACTTATACACCCCGGTGTAGTCGTTGACTTGATGGGTAAGAAGAATAGATAAAGCTGGTATATGCGTATATAGACATTCATACACGTATGTAAGCATACGTGCCATCGTATCATATATATATATGTATATATATATATATATCAATAATAATAAATGGTAAAATTAATTAATTAGTTAATTAATAATTAATAATTTTACCAAGTAGTTCGGTATGTTAAAAGAACCATCATCGATAAACTTAAACGAATTTTTTTATAATTATGAGTACAATTTTAATTAGGGTTCAGCAGAAGATTTGCTTCACCACATACGGAAATTTAGAAATAGCAGTTAAAACGAACTATTTCACTACCATAACAACATCTCCCAGATAACAATACTCAACAACCCACCTGAGTATTGTTGTCTGGGAGATTTTCTTATGGTAGTGAAATAGTTCGTTTTAACTGCTATTTCTAATTTCCGTATGTGGTGAAGCAAATTTTTGCTGAACCCTAATTATAATTATACTCATAATTATAAAAAATTTTGTTTATATATATATATATATATATATATATATATATATATATATATACACACATATTCAGTAATCGCTCGCCTATCGCGGGTGTTACGTTCAAAAACCACCCCGCGATAGGGGAAAACCCGCGAAGTAGAAACAGCACTGTACTCTATATTTTTGAAAATTACTTTTATAATTTGTATATTTTTCCACGGAGGAATCGACGTAAGCTTAAATAATAAACTGCGATACGTGAACCGCGATATGGCGAGTGATTACTGTCTCTCTGTCTCTCTCTCTGTCTCTCTCTGTCTCTCTCTCTCTCTCTCTCTATATATATATATATATATATAAGGATAAGAACGTTAATTTAAATATCGATTTTATCAAGTGACCAGCATGGGAATATAAACCTTCAAAGGTAATAATTATTATTAAAATTATAATTTAGGATATCTAAGAGACACTACCACGCTGGAAATAGCAGCCAAAACTTGACTCTAAAATCACATTAAATGTTCATACAGCACCAGGAGCTATATGAACATTTGATGTGGTTTTAGAGTCAAGATTTGGCAGCTATTTCCTTCGTGGTAGAGTCTCTTAGATACACTAAATTATAATTATATATATATATATATAATATATATATATATATATTATATATATATATATATATCAAAATAAGCAACAAGAATGACTCCGGCAATTTGGTACGATTTCGTACTACATCATTTTATTAAATATTGTAAGTATTACAACAGATTTAAGATGCTGAGTACTCATCAGCCAATTATAGAGGTTTTCCATTAATACAAAAATTTTCAAATCAAGTGGCAACATTATAGAGAAGGTAGATATACAGACAAAGATGTAGATTTAAATTTTAAGAACATATGAGGTAGTGAAGTCCTTCCACTGACTGACTAAGATATGGCTGTTCCTAACTGCTGTAAGGTTAGAAGCAATAAAGAATTTTTTAATTGTAGAAATGGGGTAAATGAGGTTTCAGAACTCCATAAAAGGAATTCATGTTGAAGACAGCAATTGCCACTAATAAATGTTAATTACTGCTATTTGGTGAGAGAAACTAGGTCAATGTCAAAAGGTCCTAATCCCATTCACAGAGAGTGTAATTTAGAGAAAGAAAGTGGAAAAAAACCTATCACTTATTATTATGAGTAGGCATAGTATTTTTTAAGTGGGGGAAAACCTTATTAACTTTAAAGCTAGATTAAATTTAGAAAAAAATTCCAATTTCAAGTTTGCCGTGAAGTTTTTTTTAGTCATCTATGAATGTTAAATTGAAAGCTAGTATAGTATATTTCTTCTTATTTGATTATAAAGAATTAAAATTTGAAAAATATAGGAATACTCACAAAATTATTATTTAAAGTATTTAAACGTTCGGGTTGTGCAATGTATACAAGATGCTCCCAACTCCAGACGATTATTCAACAGATTTGTATTACTCTGATGTTTTAAAATTTCATAAGTTTCCATCGAACAAAGTTGACAACCATCCCTACTATTTCTATAAGGTTGCGCCCTTCTAACTATATCCCATTTTAGGTTGAATTCTATATTATTTGTTTTTAGTTCCCAAATTTTGCTAGATAGTGTTGTGCAACCTGCCTTATGTTTGAGCCTAAAAGAGGAAAAATGATTGCTAAGACATCTTTTAAGATCCACCGAACATCTGAAATAAAGAAAGCAATTGTTTGAAGTTATTATCGCGCATTATTAATTACGTTTTGGACCGAACAACGACGAGATACCGGACATTTTGATCTAATCCTACAATTACAACTGGGGGGATAGTGTTCGGTACTGGAATTATATAAGGACAGTTCACTTACATTTCTGTTATTTAAATTATTATTAGTATTAGTATTACTTTCATTATTAGTAATCACGTTGTTATGCAAATTAGGGTTACTAGTTATTAATCCATCCTCACCATCATCACCTACCATACTTTTATCTATACTACCTATATTATTGGTATTGTTATTATTACTATTTACATCAATGTTGTTATTATATTTATTATTATTATTATTGTCATCATCATTATTAATATTATTTTTATTATTACCATTATTATTATTATTATTATTATTATTATTATTATTATTATTATTATCATTATTATTATTATTACAATTGTTAATGCTATTATTACAATTATTATTACTATCATTGCTGTTACTATTCATTCTACTCCTGGCTAACTTAATGTTTTTACTATTAAGTCTAGCTATTATGGTAGCTATGTTTGGGAGAGTGGAATATGAACTTCTTACTGATCTCCTACAAATTATTTTTTATGATATTTATGGGAGGCTGGGAAATTTTTTCCGGTATAGATTTAAATCTACTGTACACATTCATCGAGATCGATCAATTAAAGGGGATATTTAGCCAAATGATATTTTCTCTTTTATATTTTTTGTTTAAGTAAGAGTGGGAAGGATTAGTGTTATCAGTATTCGTACGAGAATTATTATTCCTTTTAGTACTATTTTTATGCCTATCGGGCTTATCTAGGTTAGCATTTTTATATTTATTTATGGTCTGTTCACTATTTTTATTCCTATAATTAGGTTTATACACTAGGTTCTTTTTCTCTATTAATTCATGTTTATGTAGGGTATGAGAGTTTATATTACTTACGTCATTTCCATTCACTATATTATTTAGGAGATTTGAGCTATCCATATCAAGGAAGGTAATTTCCTGGTCATATCCAGCCTTGGATAATGCGATATTGTAATGGTTAGAGTGAGAGTTAAAGATTTCACTATTTGATGATAATTTTGAAATTCTTTGAGAAATATTTTTAACTAATGATTTTAGTATATTCGCGGGGTGATTAGATGACTTACTTACATATCTAGTGACTTCGCCCTGTATGTATATAAGTGCTACGTAATGCTGAATAAATGCTATAGACAGACCATAGTTAAGTTCCAGATTCGGTAATATTGCGAATAAAGGGTTCAACGTTGGTTCTATGTCAGCGTGTGTATATATGAATTTTTTGCGTAATGAGATAAAAAAACCAAGGCTGTATAGATATTAGAGCATTTATAGATAGAAGGTCTTACAGCTGTTTCTAGGATATTAATTACTAATATCCCTTCATCGGAGACGGTGTGATATGTATATATGTATATGTATTTGTATATATATATATATATATATATTATATATATATATATATATAATATATATATATATATAATATATATATGACGTGCTTCTTTCAGTCTTCGTCTACTAAATCCACGCACAAGGCTTTGGTCGGTCAGGGGCTATACTAGAAGACATTTGTGCAAAGTGCCATGCAGTGGAACGGAGCCCGAAACCATGTTGTTGGAAGCCAGCATCTTACCACAGCGCAACGCCTGCGCCGTAGATCAGCGCCTGATACTGAACAGATGAAGAGACAACAAACTGTCAATGATCAGGATTAAATAATTCAGTAAGTTTACTGCTGCTATCATCTGTCGACATGGCATATGCATAAGGGATATTTCAGTTTGTGAATGACACATGTGTCTAAAAGACGGACGTTCATGTCCCACATCGCTCGTTAGGAACGTCTGGCATTAAAGAATCGTATTCGTAGGGCAGGTCACCGGACCGGATAATAAAGATATTATATACAAGGACGGCGAGAATCGTTAGCACGCCGGGCGAAATGCTTGGCAGTATTTCGTCTGCCGCTACGTTCTGAGTTCAAATTCCGCCGAGGTCGACTTTGCCTTTTATCCTTTCGGGGTCGATTAAATAAGTACCACTTATGCACCGGGGTCAATATAATCGACTTAATCCGTTTGTCTGTCCTTGTTTGTCCTCTCTGTGTTTAGTCTCTTGTGTGTAGTAAAGAAATAGGTATTTCGTTTGCTGTTACGTTATAAGTTCAAATTCCACCGAGGTCAACTTTGCCTTTCATCTTTTCGGGGTTAATTAAATGAGTACTAATAACGCACTGGGGTCGATGTAATCGACTTAATCCCTTTGTCTGTCCTTGTTTGTCCCCTCTATGTTTAGCCGCATGTGGGTAATAAATAAATAAATTAAGATATTATACACATGCAGGTCAAGGATAAATTCGATTTTAAAATTTTGAAAAGTGAGCCGTTACAGAAAAAATTGTTGATCATTGATTTAGAATGAGAATATCGATTAGAAAACAAAGTCGAGGTTGGTGGGATTTGAACTCACAACAAAATACTATTTAACTACGAGTTACTTTGCCGAATCGGCCACGCAACGGCTTTAAACCAGCTATGGAAAAACGTATGAGACATCGCAAGGTTTTTAGGTAAAACCGTGAAAAATGCAAAAAACAAAATAAATAATAATATACTAAATAAATGAATGCATAAATAAAAACAATAATAATAAACCGCCGCTTTTAATCTTAATTAGGCATAAGGCTATGAAGCTGAGTGTGTGTGTGCGGAGGTGGGGATATATGATTATATCGATCCCCACCTCAGTGGGATTTGAGCTCAGAATTCAAAGAGCGAGTTGAATACCACAAGGCATCTCATCCGATGCTTCTCCGATTCAAATCTAACACTTCTCACAAGCGAAGTCCCTAAAACTCTATCGGAACACCTCATGAAATAAGCAAAAACCTATATTAAGCCAGGCATAGATAACCTTTCTCGAGAAGCGGGCCGCACGAGATATGACTCATCATTAAGCGGGCCACACTTCACCTCAAAAATTCGAGGTAATATTTCGTTAGGCGTATCATCCAGGAAGTCCATTCAAGAAGTCAGTTTGCACATGACTGTTTTAAACCTTAAAATTGCAAGAGTAATTCAATATAAGTTTACTGCATGTCTATGAATTTATAAAATTAACCGTTTATTATTTTACTCGGCACAGATGCGCCCCCTACAGTTTCTTATGTACTAGTAATTAGTCCCCAGGGTCTAAAAAATATTCCCCACCTCTCCCCTAACTCCTCGAAACTTCGTTCGCTTTTATAAAAATGTTTGTTACGTCAATGGAATAACAAACACTTTACACTAAACCGCGAGAGGCTAGAAATGAATTACAGAACGAAAGGAAGGTTTGCTAATGGAATAATTAAAACAGTAAATGACACAGCAGCAAGTGCCACGGTCGTCACCGCCTCCGCCACCGCTGTCTCCACTACAGCCCTATGTCTTGGAAGAAGTTAATTGAATAAAAACAAGTTCCATAGCGAGTTAGGTCATGCTAAGATTGACTGACTTAAACTGTAAGTCAAGGAACTACAGCAAGTGCTCCCTCTCCCTCCTCCTCCTCCACCCTACACTCCCCAAAGAGAGATAGATGCCACAGGAAATGTCTGACATTTCTTATTATTTTCATTAGAATTAAAGCGGTGAGCTGGCAGAATCGTTAGCACGCCGGACAAAATGCTCTGCAGAATTTCCCCGGTTCTTTGTTTTCTGATTTTAAAACTTCGCCGAAGTTATCTATCCTTTTTTCATCCTGTCGGGGTCTATAAAATAAGTAGCAATCAAGCATTGGGGTCGATGTAATCGACTTAACCCCTTCCTCCGAACTTGCTGGCCTTGTGCCAAAATTTTTAAGCCAATAGTATCCCAATAACATATAATCGGCCCCAGCACCAGTTAAATACTGAGATGGGGGGACATCGACTAACATCCCGCCCTTCAAAATTATTATCCCTGAGCATAAATCAGAAAACTATTATTAATATTGTTACAATCGGTTGAGCATCAGATGAGTAAACAAACAGGAATAATTTTACAAGGTAGCAACAGAATGGCCGCAGTCCAATGACTGAAAAGAGTTTCCTCTACTTTTACGAAATTTTATATTTCAAAATAGTATTTTTTAAAGTCTCAAGTGCGGCGCACAATATTTTATCTTTCCGTTCGGGGAAAGTTTGCTTTCGAATCGGGGTGAATAATAATTGTTTACTTTGCATTCGGGGTGCACCCCAAATATCTTTAGGGTGCGTCAATAATTGCTTATTTTCCATGCGTGGTGCATCACTAATTGCTTTATTTTCTATTCAGGGTGCATCAGTAATTGTTTTATTTTCTATTCAGGGTGTATCGATAATTCTTCTATTTGTCTTTCGAGTTCTGCAAGTACTTTTTCTCTTACTTGCAATCCGGAACGCGTCGATAATTTTTTTTTACGTTACATTCGGAGTTCACAATAACTAATATTTTTTCATTCAGGGTGCATTCCTAACATTTTACTCTCCATTTGGGTTTTGCTAGTAACTTTCTACTTATCATGCGGAGCAGGTCAATATTCTGTTTACTTTTCAAGCGGGGTACAGTAGAATTTCTTTACTTTCTGTATTGTGTACATAAATAATTGTATACTTTCCATGCATGGTGCCCCATAAATAGTATACTTGTTCTCTGAAGGTGGCGAGCTGGTAAAATCGTTACCTTACCGGGTAAAATGCTTACCAGGATTTCGTCTGTCTTCTGAGTTCAAATTCCACCGAGGTCAACTGTACCTTTCATCCTTTAGGGGTCGATAAAATAAGTACCTGTTGTACACTGAGATCGATGTAATCGAATCACCCCCTTCCTTGAAAAAAATTTACAACCAATATTATACTACTTCTTCAGTTTATCTGGGATATGAAAGACTAGATCGTCACGGTCGGAACGCCACTGTCCAATTTAGGCAGAACTTGTGGTAATCAACAACAAGAACACTGTATTATAACTGCATAAGAGCTAATGAAAAATCGTATAAATGGTCAGTTAATCGTCTAAAAAAAGCAGCTAAATCTACCTCAAAATACATCCTATTCTCTTTAAAAATAGCACGGACACCCAGGCAAACAGATACCTGAATACATGGTGCTTGAAATATATATGAGTGGTCGGTCATGTGTGGAAAGACTATGCTCATAGGCTGCTCGATGAAGGCTGACTTGAAGTTAAACAACAACAGTGCTACAGTTGTACAGTACGTAGAGTGTATCAAGCTGTATGCATTGCACGGGGCTTATAGAGTGTATAAGTGTACCGAGGCAGCTTCTAAGAGTGCATTGCGTGTATAACGTGCATAGAATATATATTTGATTAACATACATACATGCAGACATATATCTATGTCTGAATGTATATGTGTGTGTGTGTGCGTATGTATGTGTGTATGTATGTATGTGTGTGTACACACATACATATATGAGGATATTTAGAGCTCTTATAGGGACATTCTTATCCAAGATGCACTGGTTTAATATATTGTCTTTTGAAGAGATATTTCTTCGATGAATATATTATATAAAATATCATAAAATAGCAAACATTATTGTTAAGTTTGAAAACGGAGAGATCCAATGGATACAAATTAATTTATTAATTGATTAATGTCATCACCTACAATTGTTTCATTTCTCAACCAAAATTAAAAGAACAAAACATTTATAGCTATATAAGCTTGCGTTTTCAAATACCTTGGGTGAAAAATCAAGAGGGCAAGCAAAAGGACAATACAAAGATTACATTATGATCCGTTGGAATATTCCAGTATATATATATACATACACACACACACACACACACACACACACACACACACACACACACATATATATATATATATATATATATATATATTATATTTGTGTGTATGTTTGTAAGCTTATACATACA
>NW_021824835.1:10000-15000 GCF_006345805.1 Octopus sinensis | reverse complement strand
TATCTCTCTCTCTCTCTCCTCTTTTCCTCTATCTCGCCGTCGATCTTTCTGTCTATCACTTCCCGTTCGCCTCACCGATCTACTCCTTCATTCATCTCATATTAACAGGAGACGTAACGGTAAACCAAGAAGGAAACGGTTGGATATTATCCATAATCACAGTTTGTCATACTTGGAAATACAGCCTGAAAGTCTAATGACGTTTGCTTCTTATAGGATCCAATGGAGGAAGTACCTATGCCCCACGATCTTGCTTGCTCTTGCGAGCGAAGAAGATGGGTCTTTGAAAGAACGCAAGATATCAATTATGGCCATGATTTGGTCTTGAACCTTCGCAGCTAAGGATGGTGTTTTTAAGTCTGTTTCGGTCGGACTTGACTTGAAGAATCTGTCTTCCAATTATTTCCTCTGACGTTCTAATCGCACGTCCGTAGCACCGGAGCCGTGGCTTCTCAATGCAGAGAAGTAGTGCCCCAACTTGTGAATCCTTATTCTCCATACTACATCTTCAGTCAAGTAACGTTATTCCACAGAACCTACGGAGTGACTCCATTTCGGATGCTTGTATTCACGATCGCAATCTTTCAGTCATTACCCAACATTAATGATCTTATTCTTTTTACTCTTTTTTTTACTTGTTTCGGTCTTTGGACTGCGGCCATGCTGGAGCACCACCTCAAAGAGTGTTAGTCGAAGAAATCGACCCCCAGGATTTATTCTTTGTAAGCCTAGTACTTATTCAATTGGTCTCCTTTGCTTACGGAGACATATACAAACCAGCATAAATTGTCAAGCGATGGTGGCGAGGACAAACACGCACACACACACACACACACACACACACACACACACATATATATATATAAGACGGGCTTCTTTCAGTTTCCGTCTACCAAATCCACTCACAAGGCTTTGGTCGGCCCTAGGCTATAGTAGAAGATACTAGCCCAAGGTGCCACGCAGTGGGATTGAATCCGGAACCATGTGTTTGGGAAGCAAGCTACTTACCACTCAGTCACTCCTTCGCCTATATATATGATTGAATAAGATAGTCAACAAGAAGAAGTACGGTTAGACAGTTATTTAATAATCTCTACACATGTTTCGATACAACATAGATCTTCATATATATATATACAGGATTTAAATTATGCAACGATTTACTTGTATAATGGGATCCAGTTGTATTTCTTCAGGTGATACTCAGTTGCCATTAGTTACAAAACCACCGACTTCGATGATAAGACATCCACATGCCTCGTTTGAATTTAGTAGATGCTGACAGTTCATACGACGGGCTTCTTCCAGTTTCCGTCTACCAATTCTACTCACAAGGCTTTGGTCGGCCCGAGGCTACAGAAGACACCTTCCCAAGGTGCTATATGCAGGTGAAGATACACACGGAAACAAAAATGAAGACAGTGAGCTTAGCTTCTTCTTATGCTAATCTCCCCACTTCTGACGATCGAATGTTGGAGCTAACGCATTACATCTACACAAGAAAATTCAGTTTTATATCGACTTCATTTTGCTATGACGAAATCCTCTTTCAATTCGCACAGGAGTCGTTAACAATTTTCTGTAGTTTTTTTTGCTTTCTCAGTTGATCGGGACATTTCGATTTGTTAAATATGGTTTGCCGACGCCATTTCTTACAACACAACTTCCATAAAAATAAGAGGTGTGTGTAAGTGTTAAAAATCTATTATGAAATCAATGAACCCAAAACGAAAGACATGTATCCATTATATGAATAGAAGGTAATATTTCGTGAGGACGTGCCATTCAGAAATACCCACAGATTGCCTGGGACTGATTTATTAAATACGGTCAGGAGAGAGAGAGAAAGAGGGGGGGGGGAGAAAGGAAGAAAGAAAACGAGAACGGGTAATGGTAATGATATATAATACTGGTTGACGTCAAAATATCACGTGGTGTTAGTGGTGTTGGTGGTGGTGATGGTGGTGGCAGTGATCGTTGTTGGTAAAGAGAGAACGAGAGGGAAAGAGAGGGACAAAGTGAGAGAGTGAGTGGAAGAGAGAGCTTGACAGGGGGTACTACGACTTGCTTACGTCACAGTACCTCGCTGTCTTCTACCAATATATGGAGTAAGTCATTAATGTTTTACACCCTGAAGCACATCTACGGTTTTTTTTTCTAATATTGTTTTATTTTAGTAGTGGCGGTGGCGGTGGCGGCGGCGGCGGTGGTAGTGGCACCCCCTGTCGTTCTGTATATTTGCTATTTGCCATGATGTAGTCAAAATGTACTGAATACTCTCCTTCGCTTCGGGTCCCCTTTCGTTAAGGTTTGTTTAGCCTCCAACCTTGATCATCATTCCTCTCTCTTTTTCTCTCTCACTCGATTTCCGTGTGTGTATGTGTGTGTGTGTGTGTGTGTTGTGTGTGTGTGTGTGTGTGTGTGTGTGTCTGTGTGTGTGTGTGTATGTGCGTGTGTTATGTGCGTGATTCACTAACGAATTATTGTCTCAAAATATGAACTGGGTGAGAGAGAGAAGAAAAGAGAGACAGATAGCAAGACAGAATGAAAGAGAGACTGACAAATAGATAGATAGATAAAAAGATAGATACACAGATATACAGACAGATAAATAGTATCAACCCCCCTCACCAAGAAGCAACTTGCCACTTGTATATTATATATAGATATATATATATATATATATATACATATAATACACACACACACATCATAGTACATAATATCATACATATATATATATTTATTTATTTATCAATATATATATATATATATATATATATATATATATATCATATCTATATATCAAATATTACATATATATATATCAAATATTATATATATTATATATATATATATATATATATATATATATAATATATATATATATATATATATATATATTTATACAATATATTATCATATGCATATTATATTTTACATATATACCATATATTATCATATGCATATATATTATATTATATTATATTATATATATATAGGGAGAGAGAGAAATAGATAGAGATAGATTGATAGTTAGAGAGAGAGAGAGAGAAAAAAAGTGAGAGAGAGAGAGAGAGAGAGAAAGAGTGAGAGAGATATATAGATAATGATTGAGTGTAAGAGCGACTCAGGTAGGAAAAACTACGTGTTACGCTTGAGGGGGTGGAATGTGCAGTATTGATTTTGCTGTCAACAGGAAAGCTCTATTAACAAGGAGAGTGAGTGCGCATGCGTACACTACTGAAGCCGACATCTTGCTGCTGTTCTGTCACAAGTCCATGGTAGCCTGGAGTTATAAAGTCGCATGAAAATGGAAATAAATAAATAAATAAAACCAAAACAGATTATCTAACAACAGTAATTACAAAGGTATCTACGTGATCGTTCCATTGGCTAGAACTAGCATCCTGATCTTCCTCAGATCCACCTCTTGCTATTCGTTCGGAAACAGAGTTTTGGAGGTGGGTGCAAGTGCACATCTTGAAATTGGTGGGGTAATGAAGAGGTGGGGTAATGATGAGGTTTTGAACATTCTCTTCAAAATCTTCATTTCCACAACGAACGAACTTAGAAACACATTTGGGCTGATTTGAAACTTTACTTGCCCATTATTAGATTTATCTGAGGCGGCGAGATGGCGGACGCTTTAGCACGCCGGGCGAAGTGCTTAGCGGTATTTCGTTTGTCTTTACGTTCTGAGTTCAAATTCCGCCGAGGTCGACTTTGCCTTTCATCCTTTCGGGGTCGATAAATTAAGTACCAGTTACGTACTGGAGTCGATCTAATCGACTTAATCCGTTTGTCTGTCCTTGTTTGTCGTCTCTGTATGTAGCCCCTTGTGGGTAGTAAAGAAATAGGTATTTCGTTTGTCTTTACGTTCTGAGTTCAAATCCCACCGAGGTTGACTTTGCCTTTCATCCTTTCGTGGTCTATAAATTAAGAACCAGTTGCGTACTGGGGTAGATCTAATCGACTGGCCCCCTCTACCAAAATTTCGGGCCTTGTGCCTAGGGTAGAAAAGATTATTAGATTTATCTAAGGCGGCGAGCTGGCAGAAACGTTATCACACCGGGCGAAGTGCTTAGTGGTATTTCGTCTGTCTTTACGTTCTGAGTTCAAATTCCGCCGAGGTCGACTTCGCCTTTCATCCTTTCGGGGTCGATAAATTAAGTGCCAGTTGCGTACTGGGATCGATCTGCCCCCTCCCCCAACATTCCGTGCCTTGTACCTAGAGTAGAAAAGATTGTTGGATTTATCTGATTTGATTCATGTCCGCACACAATAATCCTTTCTAATACAAGCACAAAGCCTGAAATTTTGAGGGGTGAGGTAAGTTGTTTACCTCGACTCCAGTGCTCTGCGGAATTTGAACTCAGAACGTAAAGACAGATGAAATACCGCTAAGCATTTAGCCCGGCGTGCTAACGTTTCTATTAGCTCACCGCCTTTATAATAGTAAAATATAGTTGCGCACATATGGGTGTGATGCATGTGCCTGGTGTACCCTTATCACATGGGTCGTCATGATGGGTATGTTGGACTTCGTATATTTGTTCCACGGTATCACTTTGATGACATACACTTCTCTCTCGCTCAATGATGACGATAATAATAATAAGTAAGTTGTTTGACTTTAACCAGTTGATCATGTTCTTAGTGTCTGACGATCACGAGTAGAAGTAGTGGGGAAGCATCATAGCCGTGTGTTGAAAGGAATTCTTAGATATTTGGATAATTCACTTTTGGAAACATGGGTGTTTCGTTCAACATCCTTAAACAATCCTTATTCAGAGACCTTTTAAGCAGGATGGGCTACTCGACCAGAAGAAAATTCTAACTGGACCCCTTCTACAAGTTCATGTGCTGTTTATCTTGATATGAGATCATCATATCGCGCACATATGGTTGTGATGCATGTGCGGGTTGTCATGAAGGGTATACTCGGCTTCGTATATTTTACCCCAGTGTCACTTTGATGGCATGAACTGCTCTCTCAC
>NW_021824834.1:50000-65647 GCF_006345805.1 Octopus sinensis | reverse complement strand
TATATGTATGCATATATGCATGTATGCATGTATGTATGTACGTATAAATGTACATATATATGTGTGTGTGTGTGTATCATATTGGATTGTCCAAACAGTCCGTTCGGATTTTTATGTGAAAAAAGGACACAAAAAATACAAATTTTAAACACCAGGCGATTTATTCATTCAATGATATAATTACCTTTTCATTCTAGTATCTTCTGCCATCTTGAGCAGATCCCTGCTCAGAGAATTTCCTGTGTTTACTAGTAAAAACTAGGCGAAGTTTTGTTTTGCATCCTCTTGGAGGTTAATGTCTGTCAATTCAATGAATTTTGAAGAAAACGAAATTGGTGGAAATCTGAAGGTTCTAGGTCGGGCGAATACGGAAGGCACGGTAAAATGTCCCACTTCTGCCGCGTCTACAAAGAAGTGTGTGATCTGGCATTTCGTGATGAAAGACAGTGCCTTTACGATTAGCAAGTACTGGATACTTCTGGTAGATCACTGCGTTTAATTTGTCCAGCTGGTCACAGTACACATCCAAATCGGTAAGGACCACGCAAAAGACAACACTCTTCCAATCTTATCAAATTGAAGGCATGACCTTCTTCGGATGAAGTTCTGCTTCGGAGGTAGTTTGTGGCGATTCGCCGCGCTTTCCCATGATCGTTTGTGCATCACATAGTTATAGACGATTCATCTCTTTCTGCCTCTTCTTGCCTTGTCTCAACTTGCGAAGTAAACACAGCGATCTCATTCGGTACACTGCCTCAAGAAAGTCACTGTTAGGTCTCGCTGTGCACGCAACCATGTGCTGCAATCTGTTGCCGCATTGTAGAACTAGCCCGGAAACTTTTTGATATCATCTCGTACTGGATGCATCTAATGGATTACTGCGTTTAATTTGTCACAGTATACATCCGAAACGCACGTTTTTACAATGAATTGCAAATGAAAAACCTCTGATGAAGGGATATTCATAATATCCCAGAAACAGCTGTAAGACTATGTTTATATCTCTTTCCTTATAAATGTCCTGAAAACTCTTCACATCCTTGGCTTTGTTATCTCATTTTGTTTAAAATAATATATATACATGCTAATACAAAACCCTCATTAAATTCCTCACTCGTATCACTATTGAACTAAGAGTTTAACCACGGTCTGTCCATAGCACCTACTTAGCGTTACCTGCCACTCTTTGGGTCTTCTAGATACCAATACCTTTTATACCCTTGCTATATATATATATATATATATATATAATATATAATATATATATATGTGTGTGTGTGTGTGTGTGTGTGTGTGTGTGTGTGTATGTATATACTCACACTCACACACACACACACACACACACCCACAGGCACACATAAGGCAGCGAGCTGGCAGAAACGTTAGCACGCCGGGCGAAATGCGTAACCGTATTTCGTCTGCCGTTACGTTCTAAGTTCAATTCCGCCGAGGTCGACTTTGCCTTTCATCTTTTCGAGGTCGATAAATTAAGGACCAGTTACGCACTGGGGTCAATGTAATCGACTTAATCCGTTTGTCTGTCCTTGTTTGTCCCCTCTGTCTTTAGCCGCTTGTGGGTAGTAAAGAAATATATATATATATATATATATATATATACACCCACCAGAGGCGCGCTAAGCAGCGTTGATTGGGATATAAGTGTGTAATATCATATTTAACTCGTTAGTGTACACTCGAACATGGAATGATCTTCGCTTCGGAAGTTCTTCTTATAGACAATAAGCGTGAAAAGCACACCTCTGAACTATAAATGAGGTTATCGAACCGTAGCACACGTGTTTCTGCGTTGCTATACTTCATCGGCTACAGGTAGTGAATCCGTTGCTCACAACCCACTAAAAACAGTAGTTCTAAGAGGTCTGTGAATAATTTGGACTGTTACTTTTTATCGTCTCCGAAAGGATGAAAGATAAAGTTGAACCTTTCTTCGATTTATTGATATATTCCTGATCTTTACAATTGTTCCAATGGCACTGACATAACCGTTTCTTTAGAGAGGACGATGAAAGCAATATTTAATTTAGTCTTTGAGAGAATTCATACATGAAAAACTTACAAAGAATAAATCAAGGAAAAGAACAAAATATAGTATTGCAGACACGTTGTCTATATCATAATGTCAGAAAAACAGGAATTATCAGTGGCAAAACTATAAACTTGATGAAAAGTAAGAGAATAATTAATATAGGATACCGTCAGCAGACGGAAGGTTTTCACTTATCTAACGGCATGGAAATTAAAGTGCTAAAAGAGCAATAAATCAAAGAGACAAATAGATATATATACTGATAATACAAACATATATATTTTCTTCTACATACAAGCATGATAGTATAGACATATTCATATTCTTACACACACACACACACACACACAAAGCTGATATACATTCACATACACACATAATCTGGTTTTGTGGGAAGATAACGTAAGCAAAATGGACCTACACCCAGATACGTATACGAAGATCTATTTATAAGAATATTACGGTATTACAAACATCTACATACATATATTATTATTATGGCTGCCCCTCGTTATCGAGTATGGCCATTGCACGAAGCTTAACTGTTTCTGGTGCTGTGATCGAATATGACTTTTTAGCCCAGCTAAAGATCTACAATGTCTTGTACAAAATTGGCAACTAAAACCTTTACTGGTAATAGCCGGCTGTAGTTGTAACTGGGCTTCATGTACTTTCTTTGCATGTCGTTTAAGTCCTCCTGCCGAATTACACTCTTTTCCACATGCCCGACATACATACATACATACATACATACATACATACATACATACATACATACATACATAAATACATTCATACACACAAACATATATGTATGTATGTATATATATATATATATATATATATATTCACAGGCAGATTATAGATACACGCACACACGCATGCACACACGCACACAAACGCACACATACAAATACACACGCACACACATAACAAGTTAAGAATGGATTTGCCGGCATAACGTTTATACAGTGGAATCAATCAATTCATCGCTTGTTATTTTTATATTCCGTGACTCAAGGTAACTTTCTGAATTTTCGGTGGATGTGAAAAATATTTCTACTAAAGAGATGTTCCTCCTTATATATTCTGATAACCGATATTCGCAGTAGAGCGGATAGTGGCTAATCAGGTTCCCTTTTTATTTACTCTCTCTCTCTCTCTCTCTATATATATATATATATATATATATATCGGGCGAAGACGAGCGCTGGACGGGTGCCGACTCGCGGCGGCGACGCGAGCAGAGCTCCGCGGCCCGACCGCGCACGCACCAGTGAATAGGGCCGGGAGTCCGAACGGACGACCGAAGCGGACGCGCCAGAAGCGGGGGCACGTTTTCGAGACCCGAATTCCGACTACGAGCTTTCGAAACGTTGAGTAGATGAAACCATGGCGACTGAAGAAGGGGTTTTTCCTTGTGTTATTTGTCCTGTACTCTATTTTTTTGTTATTTAAGAAAAATGTCCAGTTCCTTGTGTTTGTGTCTATGTTTTCGTTTCTCATTGTGTTCGACGTTTTTTTGGTGTCCTGTACTCATATATGCGTGTATATATACATGTAGAGGTTGGTACGTACATATATGTATATATATATGCATATGTTTTATTTATTAATATATTATATATATATATATATGGTCATCCCATAAATAATGCGGTTTTTTTTCAATTGCATGAATTAAAAGTCGGACGGGAACGGGATAAGCTAACTGCGTTCACCTGCTATAAAAGCAGATAGTAATTTAACCTTGTATTTATTCTTAGTGCAAGTTATGAAGAGTGCAGTTCTCTATAAAAATGTCAAGCGCCGAAGACAGTGGGTAAGGAAAGGAGAAACACACACACTATATTATGTATATATATATATATATATATATATATATTATATATATATATATATATATATATATATATATACACACATACATACATATATACATACATACACACACACACATATATACATATACTTACACATTTATTTTACGAACTGAGAATATACGCCATTTATTTTATATTGTGGTACACAAGGACAGTTGGAAAATATAGTGATCGAAATGGAATTGTGATAAACCAGTTATAGTTGTGATTAAATTGATGGAAAATCCCATCTTTCAAATTAAGACCTTTGTTCTTCCTTCTACAAAATGTTTACAAAGTGGAATATTCCGTAGAGTAATTTTTGTCTGCTAATTGCTTCAATAATCTTAATTAAAGAATGTTAATTATTAGTTGAATTTAATATTAATTCTTTTCTTTTCTTTTCAAATATTTTTCAGTGGAAATGGTCTCGCATCGTATTTGCAATGTACCGCGTCAGCCTGGCGTTTTACACAATGGCTTGTCTGCTGGATTACGTGATCGTGATGTCGCATGGCAGTTCACCAGTCAGTCACAATATCATGGCTTACATGACAACCTGGACCTACTCACTCCTTGTATTACACTTTAACATGGCAGCCGTGATAACACTGTTCTGTATGTGGAAGGAGAAGCGAGGTACAAACAGAGTAATCGACACGGTCAAACCCACCAGCATTCGTCGACTGACCCTACCGAGTGGACTCTACGACCAAAAGTCATTCAATCCGGATATATATTTTCATGGTAAGTCGGAACTGGAAGCAGGTTTTCAGGTGGATATGAAAGCGAATTTCAGCGTGGAAGCTGATCGAAGTACGTGGTACATGAAGCTATCATGGCTTGTCTTTAGTGTTGTATTCAACTGGGCCATCATCGTCACACTTATATTCTTCGGTGCTATCTATCCTGGATTTATACAGAATGAACCGTGTCCAGTAATATCGTTTGAAGACATCAACATCCATGCCCTGAACACGGTGTTTGTAATACTTGAAGTAATTCTATGCGCCTACCCCGTCCGTCTTTACCATGTTCTTTATTCCATTTTTTACGGTATGATATACTTAGTGTTCAATATATGTTATTGGTCCTCGGACCGCGAAAATAATATAATTTATCCAGGAATTTTGGACTGGAACTATCCCTGGACGTCATTAGTAATGGCGCTGCTGCTGGCGTTCGTTATCACACCGTTTCTTCAACTTGTGCATTTTGTCCTCTATCATATACGTTGCTTTTTGTTTCGAAAGATTTATGGTCATGAATATATATACAGAAGACGGCCTTCTGCCTTGAAAAAGACAAGTTCAACAGACACAAATGGGAACACCAAAGATTTTGGTGTTTTACCGAGAGACGATTCAACAGCGCCTATGATTTCCACAATTATACCGATGGCTACTGAGCATTTAACTCCTATAAAAATAGCCCTACCAATACAGACGCTTTACATTCCAGAAATTTCCAGGATTTAATATTTAATCCCTCACGCGTTGCAAAAAAAAAAAATGCAAATATAAAATATTTGCAATATTTTGTTTCGTCACTTTATGTTCTGAATTCAAATCCCTCCGAAATAAACTTTGCTTTTCATCCTTCCAGAATCGATGAAATAAAAGCACCAGTGTAGTACTGGAAACTGACTTAACTAACTTTATATCCTTCCTACCAAAATGTGTGGCCTTGAACCTATCTTAGAAATCACCATCATCACCATCATCACCATCATCATCATCATCATCATCATCATCATCATCATCATCATCATCATCATCATCATCATCATCATCACCGTTTATTATTATTATTATTATTATCTTTTTTTCTTCTTCTTTCAAATTTGCTTCCATTTCTTGCCGAGTGTCTTCCCGACTCCTAGGGCAAAGAAACTCATAGTATAGATTGGTAGGCCATTAAACTAAACTCACTAGTTCGTTCATTTCTTTTTTTTTATTTTAGTTAAATTAAAATATATGGGTAGTAATAGTTCTTTATTATTATTATTATTATTATTATTATTATTATTGAGTATTGCCAAAGAGAGAATTTAAATGCAGTTTTGATACCAGGGGAAGCATACAACATTTGATAGCTAAATCTCTTGACGTAAAATCATCGTTTGCTTTATTTTTGAACTGAATCGCTCTGATACAAATTACCACAAGCTTTTCCATTATTTTTCTTTTTATTAAGCCTCTGATGAGCGTATTTATTGTCTGGCAGAATGGACAAGAGCTTTCGGAAAGCTTGACCTGATCCAATGTACATGTGAAAACTATTCTGAAGGCGTATGGACTAGCGGTTAACGCGTTCGGCTCCCGTTCATAAGGCCGTGGTTTCAATTCTTGGAACGCGCGGCGTGTTGTCTCTTTAAGCTAATCGCCTCATTTCACATTACCCTAGATTTCTCAGCTGTCATAAGCCCCATTACAATCTGGTGCAATCGTCTTTACCTTCAGTTGTACCTTCCATCGAAGACTGTGTCGCTGGATCAAGGTTGAAGAGAGTCTAGGCTGTGTCTACGTCTGCTCGCCACTGTGTAGGTATATAAAAAGAATTAGAGAAAGCACGGTACTTGTTACCAAGTCATACTCGTTCGCGAGTGACTGTTGGCTGTAACATACTGTACTGCGCTATACAAAACTCTCATTGGTTCCAGGTTACACACTTTCGTTAAACCAGGCCTTATTGAAGCTCAGTATAATTAATTTTGTCTTACTTTTGTTATTTTCGGCGGGTTCTGTTGTATAGAACGAAATGCCTTAAAATGGATAGGTTACTTGAAGTAACAGCAAATATATCTATTTGCGTGGGTGGAGAGGGTGCACAATAAATTCGCTTGATTTTGTCTTTCAACATCCTAATGTATGTAAATATATGTAAATACAAATGTGTATATGTATATATGTATGCGTATATGTGTATATAATACATATAATATATGTGCATGTATGTGTATGTGTATATGTAATAATTGAAATGAGGATATGAGAAATTCAGATTGATGTTACAATCGTTTCAGTAAACGAACATTTTTTATTCTATTTTATTTTATGCGTATTGGACTATACTCTGGATTTGCAAAATGGTCCCTTTTATAATCTACTGGAATTTAACTGATGTTTATTCCAGTTAACTGAACACTATACTAACCAGGTTATTTCATGAAATGGTAACGAGGTGATAGCATGGATTATAATTATCCCTCAAATTTTCTTATGTATTTGTACATATATATATGTGTATATATATGCATATGAATATGTATTATATATAATATATATATATATATATATATATATATATATATATATATATATATATATATATATATATATATACATATATATAATGACCTTCAATAAGAATGAAGACACGTGATTTATACACGACATTCAGCTAATCAAATAAATATATGATGAAAATAGAAAACAAAAAAGAAAGAAAACAACAACAACAACAACAAAACTGACCTATATTTCAATCAACACTGCAGATCAGAATGCTGGGAAACACTCGTACATGAACTAAATGTTCATACGTGCAATCTCGGCGTGATCCTGTGTAAATTACACACGCGAAATACAGATATGGCACCTGAAGACGAACAGGAGCTAATACGACTAAAGCATTGTTTTGTGAGCGAAAAAAATCCCTCAAAACCCAAAGTGAGGCTTACATTTAAAAATCTTCTCCAGATTCATACACCACCCTAAATAACACATCCCATAAACCTCAATAAGGAACGTTTTATGTGGTTGAACAATCTACTAGAAAAAGGAAATAAAATCTCCCTCAAACCACACTCCACCGTGCTACAAAAAAAGACACATTGGATAATGTAGGCATAAATAAATGAACATATAGATAAAACAATAAAAATAAAGGAAAGAAAATGACGAGACGGTCAATACTTAAGTACATTTTTCCATAGGTCTGCTCGATCAGGACGACCCTGTGGCTAAACAACAACAACAACAACAACAAATACTTATCTTTCTCAATGCCGCTCTTGGCGTTAGATCGATGTGGATTTAGTGAAAGACCACCGACATCGCACTTACTCATACTGATGACATAGTATCCTCCTCTTCCATCCAGCTCCGTCAGCTTGTAATACTGACTTTGCCTTTCATCCTTTCGAGGCCAATAAATCAAGGACCTGTTGAGCACTGGGCTCGATGTAATCGATTTAAACCTCAACACCCAGACTTGCTGGCCTTGTGCCAAAATTTGAAGCCAGTATTTAGTTATGTCAAGGCGGTGAGCTAGCAGAATAGTTAGTACGCCGGACAAAATGCTTAGCGGCATTTCGTCCGTCTTTACGTTCTGAGTTCAAATTCCGCCCAGGTCGACTTTGCCTTTCATCCTTTCGAGGTCAATGGAGTACATACCAGTTGAGTACTGGGGTCGATGTAATCGACTTAGCCCTTCCAAAAATTGCTGGTCTTGTACCTAAATTTGATACTGGCGGTGGGCTGATAGAATGCCGGACATTTAGAATGCCGGACATTTCGTCCGTCTGAGATCAAATTTTCCGCAGTCGACCTTGCCTTTCATCCTTTAGGGGTCTATAAAATAAGTACTAGTAAAGGACCAAAACTGCTGACCCTGTGCCAAAATTTTTTACCGTTATTTCGACTACTAATTCCGAAGAGGTCGGCTTTGCCTTCCATCGTTTCGGCTCCATAAAATAAGCTGCAGTTGAAAACTGGGATCAATGTAATCGATTTCCCACCTACTCTCTTAAAGTTACTGGACTTGTGCCAAAATTTGAAGCCATTTAGAAGGCAGCGAGCTGGTAGAATCGTTACTACGCCGGACAAAATGCTTAGTGGCACGTCTTCCGGCTTTACGTTCTGAGTTCAAATGCTACCGAAGTCGACTTTGCCTGTTATCTTTTCGGGGTCAATAAAATAAATATCAGTAGAACAATGAGGTTGACGCAACCGACTAACTCCTCCTCTCAAAATTTCAGGCTCTGTACTTACAGTAGGAAAAATTATTGCGAGCTGGTGGAATCGTTACCGCGCAGAATAAAATGCTTAGCAGCCTTTCTTTCGCCTCTTTACGTTCTGTGTTCAGATGCCACCGGAGCCGAAATTTGCCTTTCATTCTTTCGGGTTCGATGAAATAAGTACCTATTGAGAAATGAAGTCAATACAACCAATTTTCCCTTTCTTAAAACCTGCTGGCATTGTGCCAAAAATTATAAGAATTATTTCTATCACTTACAGAATATAAAGAATTATATTCTGCCTATGCCAAAGTAGAAAAGTTCTTTCTGTTGTTGTTGCTGTTGCTGAGCAGGCATGTGCTTAAAGACATTCCATCCATGACCATCTCGACATTTTAGAGTTATTTAGAACTATTTTATTCAACGTCTTTTTACTTTACCAGGACAATGGAGTGTGATTTTGTGGGTATTTAACTCTGCAAAACCTTTCTCAATCTGTCATATGATGCATACCTACATACATACGTATGTACGTACGTACGTGTGTGTGTGTGTGTGTGTGTGTGTGAGTATGTAGTTATATGTGTATACATACCCATACATATAAACGCACACACACTGCATAATACAGTCGAGATTTGACCAATCGACCAATCTATCTATCCATCTATCTATCTATCTATATTATCTATTATCTATCTATCTATCTATCTATCTATCTATCTATCTATCTATCTGTCTGTCTGTCTATCTGTCTATCTATCTATCTATCTATCTATCTATCTATCTATCTATCTATCTATCTATCTATCTATCTATCTATCTATCTATCTATCACCTAAAGAATTTAAGATTTAAACATGCGAAATTAAGCAATAAACCCTGTGGTCTCTCAACAATCTAAAGTGCCGAGGTGTTGATAAATGCCAAGATATACGATATTCGCCATAATGTATTTATGGAGTAACTTGTTTTGGTCAAATTTGTTCATTTATATATATATATTTTAATAATAAAATAATCTGAATACAAAAATAACAACTTTCTCTGCGTTGCTAATTATTTCTCGTTAATTATCTTGCTTTGCTCTTTTTGCTTTTTTTTTGTCTTTTTACTTGTTATATAATGTACACCCCTGCATATATACAGGTGCACGCAGACTCGCGCGTGCGCACACACACGTTCACGTGCACACAAACACAAAACCATATGCAAACTCGCACAGACGTTTATTTATATACAGAATATAAAGAAACTAATTAACACATTTTAAAGCCCCCACCTTCACCCCCACCCCCCAAAAGAGAAGAAAAACAAACTGAGATAAAAATATGAGCTTTTTTTTGTAATCAGGCGCCAAAATGATCGCGTAGTTAAGAAGCTCGTTTTGCAACCAAGAAGATTCAGCTTCAGTCAAACTACGCGGCACCTTGGTAAGTATCTTGTGGGTGAATTACTTAAGGTACCACGCAAAGGCACCTTGAGCAAGTGTCTTCTGCTATGGCCCCCAGCCCAGGTCGACCAGTCTTGTGAGTGGATTTAGTATGACGGAAACTGAAAGACGCTCGTCGTATCGATCTATCTATCTATCTATCTATCTATCTATCTATCTATCTATCTATCTATCTATCTATCTATCTATCTATCTATCTATCTATCTATCTATCTATCTATCTATCTATCTATCAGTCTGTCTGTCTGTCTATCTGTCTATCTATAAAATATGAGAGATGGAAAATGAAATTCACGAAGCACTTTACTATTCACTACGATTGTTTCGACCCGTCGAGCATTGGTACATCACATGTGAGATGCAACAGTTTTGTTGCATCATTGGTGTAGATGTGTCTCGCCTGGTGACTTGTCAAAGATCAGGTGATTTGTCAAAAGATACCTTTTGACAAGTTACATGACGAGACACACACCTGTATCCATAATGCAACACAACCTGTTTGTATAGCATCTCACCCACAAGGCACCCGTGCACGATGGGTCGAAACGGTCGTAGTGAATAAGAAAGAGTCTCGTGATCTTCATTTCCTTTCTCTACGGACATAAAGGATTTCCTGAAGTGAATCTAGTGGAATATACCTCCATATTGTTGATGACATCAGGCGGCCGAATACTGAGAAGGGGTTTTAGACGGCATATTACAACGTGTATGCCCAAATTATATACATACACACAAATACACACACATAGAAGTTAAATAATGTGGTAACACTGTTAGTAGGATAGGCAGGGAAGAAGATGAGAGATAATAAAATAAAATAAAATAAGATAAAATAAGATAATAAAAGTAGAGTAGAAGACGGTTAATTTTCAGTAATAGGCTGATGGACATAAAATTATCAATATCTTCCACCATTTGACCTGTATAGCGTGGGAAGCAATACCAGGAAATTATGCACCGCTGGAATAACTTTGAGGGTCGGTGAAGCACAGAAGCAACCATACTGCGACAAAGACTAGACCTGGTGGTTACACATTATATAACTGGTCATCTACTTTCAGCCGGAACACCTGATGCATACAAGCACAACTGATATACCTAGTCAGACTCATCTACAAAGCATCTGAGTAGTTTAAAAGTCTTTTTTTTTTTTATTCAACACAATGTTTTCTCCCTGTTACCTTTACAGTTACAACAGCAGCTTCTAATCATCCCAACAACACCTTAGTGATGTGCTACATATTTCTAAGGCAATGAACTGATACATCTACTTGCTCATCAGTTACATTGATCACACACACACACATATGTATATATGTATATGTATAGTATATGTAATATGTATGTGCGTGTATATATATATATATATAATATATATATATATACATGTATATATATATACATATGTGCACATACATACAAACACAAACACGCATATATATATATATATATATATATATATATATATATATATATACATATATATATATATATGTACATATATAAATATACATATATATAGTTGCATATATGTACATACACTTAAATGAACGCATCCACTAGGGTATATATGTATATATAACAATAATGATATTAATATTTATATATATATATATATATATATATATATATATATATATATATATATATATATATATATATATATATATATATATATTATATATAATATATATATATATATATATTTACATGTATATTTACATGTAATTTCTACACACATATACATACCTATGTGATATACACATACATAACTAAATGTGTGTTTACGTGTGTGGCTGTACGTGGATATTTATTGACCGATAAACACGCATTTATTGGTACGAGTATACATGAGTATGTATGCTTGGAGTATATATATATATATATGTATATGTATATACGTGCGCATGACTGAGTGCGTGTATCTGGAGAGGCTCTGTATAAATGCTGGTAACATGAATATATGTTCATAACCGCACGTTCACACACACACACACACATTAACTTGTAGCGCATATGGTTCATAAATCTTGCTTCGAATTTTGACATTTTCGTCCTTTAACTTTCGCGTCAGTAGCACTGGATTGGTGCAGTGACAAGCAGCGCTGTAGCTTATTAATTTGGTTGATGACTTGCGTAGATTGGGTCTTAACTGAACTGTTTGTGTTTTATTAGGAGAATTATGGCGGTGTTGTAGTGTATGTAAGGAAGGGGGATGTTTGTAGTGGTGGTGGCGGTGTCAGTGGTGGTGGTGGTAGTGGTTGATGGAGCGATATTAGAAAACTGTTCGCGTCAATAAGTTAATTAATACTGCGGTTTCAATGAGTTTGCGGTGAATGTGGGGCATAAAGGCGGTGAAAAAAAAAAGATGGATGAGGACAAGGAAGGGGAGGAAGAGGAAGAGCAGGAGTAAAACGAAGATGAGGAAAAGTAATGGAGTTGGTGGTAGTGGGGGGAGGAGAAGCGAGATAATAAAAGAGGTATTACACACATACGGGCGCGCGCGCGCACACACACACACACATGTATAGATATATCAATATATATATACATAATACATACATAATACATACATACATACGTACAAACATATATATATATATATATTTACATAGTCATATACATGCAAGATACGCAATCAAATGTATGAATATACATATATGCATTCATATATATGTATATTATATATACGAACTGCGTTCAAAAAGTATCCAACTTCATCTGTTCTTAGCAAAACTAATGCCATGAGAGCAAAACTGTTTGCGTGGAAGGTGACGCTGCCTTTTCTGCACAATCATACAAATTTTCGCACCGGCAAGCCTCGTCGGTTCCCGCTGTTACGTCTACAGTACAGACATGTTGTGGGTACTCGTCGGATTTTCGTTTTCTCGCAAGATGACCGAACGCAGCAGGCAGACACCATGAACCCATGTCTCATCACAGTGATATTGGTCTCCAAGGCGGCGAGCTGGCAGAAACGTTAGCACGCCGGGCGAAATGCGTAGCCGTATTTCGTCTGGCGTTACGTTCTGAGTTCAAATTCCGCCGCGGTCGACTTTGCCTTTCATCCTTTCGGGGTCGATAAATTAAGTATCAGTTAAGTACTGGGGTCGATGTAATCGACTTAATCCGTTTGTCCCCTCTATGTTTAGCCCCTTGTGGTTAATAAAGAAACGGATATTGGTCTCCATGAAGTCCGGGTCGTGGTTTGCACGGTCCTGCATATCCTGGGTGATTTCCAAGCGTAATTGCTTCGACTGCTCTACAAACAGCTTGGGGACGAATTTCGCTGACACTCTCCGCATGCACAAATCATCTGTTAAAGTGGTATGTACTGATCCTATGCATATTCCAACTTCATGAGCAGTTTCCTGGATTGTTACGCGACGGTCTTTCATGAATATTCACCGAACCCCCTCGACCGGCTTTTCGTTTTGGCTTGTGGATGGCCTGTCTGAACGTCCTTCGCTCTCCACTGATCTGAGTTTTGCTCATGGTATCATCACGAAAAGCCTGCCGTATCTCAGAATGGTTTGAGCTTGAGTATCACCAAGCTTTTGGCAAAACTCGATGCGTTCGGTGAAAACGACAATCCCACGAACGCGCATTACACGTCGTATGTGTTGAATGCGAACATATATGTATATACATATTTACACACAGAGAGGCAGACAGACATACACACACTCACACACACATAAATCCAACACACATATATATAGGCAAGTGTATATATATGTATATATATGAATATATAATAAAAATTATATATATATACATATACATACATACATATATATATATATATTATATTATATTATATATATATATTATATATTATATATATATATAATATATATATATGTCTTTAAAATGAAGCTGGATCTCTTCCTGTCAGTTGTCCCAGATGAACCAACTTCACGGCAGGAGGGGCAGATGAGGGCAGCTGCATCGAACCTCTCATGCACCAAATAGCAGTGCTAGAAAGCCTCCATGAAGTGAAACCAAGTAGCAACACCAAATGGCGGTGCCCCAGCATGGCCACAGCTCATAAGCTTGAAACTAGAATCAATCAATCATCAATCATATATATATACATACATACATATATATAATAAAGATTATATATGTATATTATATATTAATTTATATATACATATATATATACACACACAGACACATATATATATACATATATATAATAAAGATTATATATGTATATATATGTATATACATATATATATATATATATATAAGAATAATAATAATAATATAATAATAATAAAATATTAGGGAATAAATCCAAACTTACAGGGAAAAATCAGATTAAGGATTAAATCCAATTTTATAGTAAAATATATTATATTATATTATATCAAATTAGAGATAAAAACACTATAGGTAAATCAAACAATGAAAAACATAAGCCAATACATAAATTAATTAATTTATATTATTTTAAATATATATCAAAGTATTAAAAGTTTAATAAAAGATAAAGAGTAAAACACTACGATCGTTTCATGGCTGTACAATTCGTAATAATCCGAGTTATGGTTACAGTCAATCTTCAGGTTAATTGAATATTTATCTTAGCGAGGTTTAGCAATGAACTATATATATACATATATATAATAAAGATTATAATGTATATATATATGTATATACATACATAATATATATAATATATATATATATATATATATATATATATATATATATATATATATATATATATATATATATATACATACATACAATATATATATATAGATATATATACATATATATAATAAAGATTAATATGTATATATATAATTTTATATATATATTATACATATATATAATAAAGATTATATATGTATATATATATGTATATACATACATATATATATATATGTATCTATATATATATATATATTATATATACATACATACATATATATATATATATATACATATATATAATAAAGATTATATATGTATATATATATATATTTATATATATATATTTATATATTTATATATATATATATGTTATATATATTATATACATATAATATATCAATATATATATATATATAATATATATAATATATATATATATATATATTAGATATATATATATTATATATATTATATATACATATATATATATTTCTGTGTGTCTGTGCTTGTGATTATATAGATATATATGTGTGTATCTGACAATCTGTAGTTTTATATGAAGAAAGGCTATAACATCTACATAAAATCTAAAAGTTACTTCTTGTCTAAGATTTTCCGAGGAAGACAATGGAAGTGGTTCCGAGTCTCTAGTGCCTT
>NW_021824834.1:20000-45000 GCF_006345805.1 Octopus sinensis | reverse complement strand
GTTCCGATCGATACTACGCGTACGCGAGAAAAATGCACGGTGTCTCAAATTTAGGTTAAATCAGTGTTTCTCAAAGGGGAGGCCTATGGGACGGTCGGACAAGTTGTTTTGAGAAAATTTGGTTTAAATGTTTGACAATTCAGCACCGTCCATTGGACGGGGGGGGGGGCGTTTTGCTCACACATATATATATATATGTGCGTGTGTGTGTGTGTGTGTGTGTGAATCACACACAACACATTCTTGGCTTGGTTTCGCGAGCAAAGATTTACAAAGAGGAATGTCCATGTCTGTTCCAGGCTTGCTAATGTTCAACAAGTCCGATTCGGGACAAACAAGCACGACCACAGAGGCTGCATGGGAGAGTAGGCTCAGTGTCCTTGTTTTTCCTTCTTTTTTTTCCCCCGTCTCCCAGGATGGTCCTGCGAGTGTCTTCAAAGAAGGGTGGTGGTCAGAGAACAGTGAGATGCCAGGCTTCACGGTCAGCGACAAAAACAGATCACTGGTATGATGAACGTCACAGGTAACAAGAGATTTCTTTAGGGAGTCCTTGCACTTCTTCTTTGGTGGTCCTTTATCACGGTGATCAGAGGAGAGTTCGCCATTCGACGTGATCTTGGATCGACCATCCTGGCAACGTGTCCTGCCCAGGGTAGCTGTATCTGCAGCAGAGTTGCTTCGACGCTGATGACCCTTTGCTTGCTCAAGGACCTCGAAGTTAGTGATGAAGTCACATTAGTGGATGCAGGGGATGATGCAAAGGCAACGCTGAGAGAATCGCTTGTAGGTGGTGTAAATAGAAGCCCCCACGACTCCCTTCAGACAAATGACTGAAAGAAGTAAAAAACGAAACACACGCGTGCGCACGCACATTCACAGACACACATGCACTGACACACGCACACACAGACACACGCACATACAGATTCATACATACATATTCACGTAGAAATTTGTGATAGTTTTCCCGTAATTATACTATCGTTATATGTAGAAGTCTCCAGCAAACTACCTTTGTGTGAAAATAATGCAAGTCAGAAATCAAGGGAGGGAGAAGATATGAAACATTAAAAGATCAGAACACATGAACAAACAGTTCCTTCATTAAGTTGTAACATTCTGAAATACACCAAATTGTAAATGCTGACCAATGAGTATTGAGACATGCCTATGAATAAATGGTTTGTTTACTTTATATTTCATGTTTTTCACTTTTTGCTAATGTACTTAAACTATATTTGAAAAAGTGAAGGCGGCGAGCTGGCAGAAACGTTAGCACGCCGGGCGAAATGCTTAGCGGTATTTCGTCTGTCGTTACGTTCTGAGTTCGAATTCCGCCGAGGTCGACTTTGCCTTTCATGCTTTCGGGGTCGATAAATAAAGTACCAGTTACGCACTGGGGTCGATGTAATCGACTTAATACCTATGTCTGTCCTTGTTTGTCCCCTCTATGTTTAGCCCCTTGTGGGTAGTAAAGAAATATATATTTTAAAAAGTGAAACATTTACATGAATGTTAATATAACTTTGTTTCACTTTCAATACAGGAAAAAAAGTAATAACATTTAAGTAAAAAGAAATAGAAAATGAAAGAAAAAGAAAAAAGGAAGTTGTTGATGCTGGTGGTGGCGGGGAAGCAAGCTGCAGAAGATGGAACAAACTAGATGCGGTGTGTATGACGTAAGTGATAAATTTTAAAATTTCAAGTTTGAGTTACTATAACAACGACGCCGGTTTGTAGCAACATTTGGAGTTAAGTTGTTTTAACCTTTCGTAGTCTTCCTCAACTAATCAAAGCTATTAGCTGCGGAGCCTACTGGAATTTCTACTGTTTAGTCGGTTTAAAAAGGAACAGTCCAAAAAAAAATATATATATATATAGCGCGCACAGAATTTATGAATTTTCTTCAAGCAATATACGACTGACGGATTTGTGGGTGTAAAAGAAAATAACAAAAGCAGCAAATAGTCCACTCCTTAATAACGTGGCGAAAGAAATAGGGAAGTAAAAAACAACGAAACTAACTAAAATATTTTTTTTTATGTCCCACAAATTATTTTGTTTATTTTATAAGAACCCAATTCCAAACATTGAAGTTAGAATTTCTAGCTACGACTAGAAACAAAACTTTTCGAATAAGTAGCCGACTTGCTGATGGTTGAAGCGTGATGTTACCTTACAACAGGATGCTTTCTATCTGATTAAGAAAGAATATTCAAATCTTTTCCAGTAAAATTAACGATTTTGTTTGAATATTGATCCTGACATATTGCCTTTTTCTTCTTTTCATTTGTATTCCTCTCCTATTCTCTAGATCTTATAAAGGCTTCCCATTTTCATTTCTTCAATAATCATTAACATTTTTATTATTGTAAATACGCGGAAACACAGTTGAGTTAAAAAAGAGAAAAATAAATAAAGAATTCTGAACTAAACCAGTCTCTGACTTTTGGTAAGAGGTTTTCCACAGATAAAGAGCTGGATCTTATTTCCAAAAAGTAAATCGGAGAGAAAAGGTCCAAGAGAATCACAGAAACAAAGACAAACCAGCTCACGGATAAATTCGAGAATGCTTCATATAGCCCCGGTATTGATATTATTTTGGCAGTTTCTGACCTTGTTATTTCTATTAACTGAAATCTTTATCAAATATTATGTGGTAAGTGTACATTTCTTTATTGATGTGCTTGGTATTTAATTGTATTGTTGTGGTTGGTGTTGTTATTAAACCCCACTCCCGATCACCCTGGATTGATGGATTGAGGAGAAAAATTTAAACTAAAGGTATTCTAGCCAATATCCTTGTCTAAAACAGTGAAATGTGGTTTGCCATAGATTTGGCTGCTTTTTCTAGCAAATATTTGCAATCAAATATAGGCTCATATGAAAACTGTAGTCAGTGTTGTTTACTTCCAGGCTTTTATTACATCTCAGTTGGCCTTTCGAATGGTTGTGAAGTTCATTTCAGCCGGGTAGAGAATGGGTTCCTCCATGCAAAAAGACGAGATCCTATTCACAGGAGGTAGGCTTCTCTTCATCGCAGAAATGATCGTATCCATACTCTTACTTATTTAAAACCACTTTGAAAATATTTTAGTGTCTTTTTTTAAATTTTTACATTATGAATTTGTTTTACAAGGTTCTTGATGTGAAACTGTGTGTTGAAACAGCTATTGTTGTATTTCGGGATGGTCATTTTTTTATTGCCAAATAAACACGCGCAGTATATATTCATTCTTCATTCATTTGTTATTGTTCTTATTTTATCTTATGTCCATTATCTGGAAATCTTTCGTCACACATCTGTGACCTCTTCACCGGCTCTTCCACCCACGTGTACCTTCCTGTTCTGTTTAGTCCATTCTGTCTTTCTATGATGTGTATCCTTATCTGCCAGGTAAGGATACACATCATGGATACACATCTATCAGATAATGATATACATCATAGAGAAACAAAATGGATTGAACAGAACAGGAGGATACACGTGGATGGAAGAGTCGCTGAAGAGGTCACAAATGTGTGACAAAAGATTTCCAGACAATGCACATAAGATAAAATAAGAACAATAATAAACGAGTCAAGACCCAATGTATACTGCGTGTGGTTATTTGGCAAGAAAAATATAACAATATTTTAAAAACTTTTCTTAAATGTCTACAGATCGCCTTAATCTTCCATCCGGTCTCCATACATACAAGTGGATAGGTTTGTACTGCTGTATAGGGCTGTTTCGCTTAATTGGGTCCTGCTATTGTTACTCTTCTTTAAGGTCAAGCATGTTGTGTGCCATGCTTTTTTGCTTTCTTGAAATGTTAGAATTTGTTTTCATATTTTGCAATTTCTTTGTGATCGTTAATATTTTGTGATATTAAAGCGGTGAGCTGGCAGAATCGTTAGCAAGCCGGCAAAAATATTTAACGGCATTTCGTCTGTCTTTACGTTCTGAGTTCAAATTCTGCCAAGGTCGACTTTGTCTTTCATCCTTTCGGAGTCGATAAAATAAGTACCAGTTGAATACTGGGGTCGATATAATCGATTATCCCTCTCTTCTGAAATTGCTGGTCTTCTGCCAAAATTTGAAACTATATCATGTGATATTCGTTTTTGTTAGATAATTATTTTGTTCAATGTAATTTCTTTTGAACGTGGTCCCCGTGTAATGTGAAGCTGAAATAAATCTGGAAATAATTTTAAAAATCTGACCTTGTCTAACCGCGGTAGTGGATCCAAAATCTTCAATAAAAGTTGCTGTTTGAAATAATATCCAAACAACAAGTGAACTGCGATTAATACTCCTTTCTATTATAAGCACAAAGACTGAAATTTTGGGAGAGGGGTTTAGACGATTACATCAAACACAGTATACGATTGGTCCTTATTTCAACAACTCTGAAAGAATGAAAGGCAAAGTTGACTTCGGCAAAATTTAAACTCAGAACTGCAAATAATTATAATAGCTTCTTTTACTTAATAATTTCCAGCAATAATAATAATTTCTAGACACGAAAGCGTCTGATGAGAGGGACATTACAAGGATATTTTACAATTTGTGCGGGGAGTTTAAATATAAAAAAAACGAGGAGAAGAAAATGAGAAAAGTATGCACAGTATACAAAACGTGAAACCATGAATGATACAGTCCTCCTGATACAGAAAAGCCTCCAACTTAGATGAACCAAGGGACTCCTCAGATCTACGGTCAACCTGACCACGAAGTGCACAAACTCTCGCTGAACTCTTATTCTCTACTCTACAGTCGCATGCTTAGAGTACTTCCTTTCGACCTGACCATTTTTGCTAGTCACCCACCTTTTGAAAAATTCGCTCTCACTTTTCTTTTCAAGTGAAACATGAAAAAGTTGATGAGGGCCCGACCAAAGAAAAAGGTGTCTGTGCTTAAGCCTGTCAGACTCGATCACCACACATTTTTCGCTATAGTCACCGAAAAGAGGAATAATGCCTGTCCTAGAGGGTGGTCTTCACGATGGACCTGGCCGACAGCCGAATTCGTTCTGCTCGCAACAACAGCTGTTGAACATAACTGCACATGTGAACAATGCTCTGAATATTGCACGAGTGCGTGCAGTACAGTTTTGTCCCACTGCACACATTTCGGACAGTTTCTCTTGGTTGCACTTCCGCGCTTGTAGAGTTTAACTCGAACCAGTAGTACCCTTAGGTAGCACTGCCAGGTCAAGAATTTTTGGAAGTTATGCAACGCATTTACTAACTAGAAATTCTTCTGAAACAATTCAGCTAGTAAGTCTTCGTTGATGCCTAGAGTTTCCCCGAGATTACCTTTCTTTTCACGACTAGTGCTTATATATTGCTAAAGTGCAACTTCTCTCGACTGCAGATGTCAAGCACTCAAATGATCTTCTCCTGACACAAGACTGCTGCTTCATTAAACAAATAAGCTGCAGGAAAACTTGCATTAGAAACGGAGACCATACCTGTTCACCGTGGAGTAAACTCTGCAGGTGATGCAGCAGTTTCAGCGCGTGACTGCAGAGCAGCAGCCACAACAATCCGAGTCCGCTTTCCAGAGCGTGTTGGCAACAGATGAACCGCCTAACCACTGGGACGCGTCTCTTCTACAGGAAGCGAAGTAGATGGTCCAATCTGGCCAAGCGAGTCCTGAAGCAAGGCTCAATAGTTAGGCGGTAAGTTCTGACTGTGGCAATGTAGGCTTTCGTCACTTTTGCTCAGTCATTCATGGATAACCTTCTCTCAGCTCATTTCTAAGTTCCCATGCTCGTAATCTCTTCCAGTTCTGTTCACTTGGAAGATCGAACCACACGCAATTTAACCGGTCCGTCTGTCTAGCGACCTACAACGAACTTCAACAGCTTAGACTTGGCTCTCAGGGTTCCGCGCTGCAATCCCGCAGTCTTGTTCAAATTTATCTTTGCTTTAGAATAGTGCTGATTACTTCCATCCTTGTGGAGTCCTACACCATCACAGCGATACAATCTGCATATGCCGACGCAGTGCTCCTGCACCCCAGCTCAAAAAAGGATGCCCCTTCAGAGTCCTCAACGGACCGAGAGCCAGTATGTATAAACGAGACAGGAGAGTATATTCCTGACGGATGATCGTTCACTTTGACCACCGAGGAAGTGCCACCGTACATTGCCGCCATCCAGACTCTGAAAACGGGTCTGAAACCGACTGCTTTTAGACCTATTGCCAAGTAGAGACAGTTAGCCTATCAAAAGCTTTCGACTGATCGAAATAGATTAGTGCCCAACCAAAGTCAGATTTATTTCTCATTCCCTCTATGAAGGTTCATATGCTCTAGATGGATCTATCGGGGATCACAGAAATTTGTGTTTCCTCGATCACTTCACTGACATCAAGTTCCAACGTATCTACTAACACCTTAGCCAAAATCTTAAGCCCTGCATTTAGCAGGATCATATACCACAAACTCTCTTTAATGTCCTCTTTTCTGGCGTTCTTACTCAACAGCGTTAACACACCGTCATCTACAGTACAGGAAATTCATTTTGCAATCGGTTTCTGGTAAACGTTCGGTAGGAACTCCCTAAACAAGTAAGGCATAAAACCATAAAAAATCATAGTGCAGACCATTCAATCAAGGCGATTTGTCCTTGGCACAATCACTCACTACCACCTGTATCTCAGTTGCTATGATTAGCCTTGTACCTTATACCGAGAGCCGCGACAGATTGCTGAGGTAGACACTGAAGTCCATAGCTTTCCTTGACCTGTCGCTCACTCCAAACAGTCGAGCAAAAATTGCTGTTGTAATGCCACATACATCTGCTTTGAATTGAATAGTAACGCGCCCATATTGGTTCGTCAAATCGTGGCTTTGTTACCATATCGTACTTTACCAGCTGTGCCCGCCGAAATGCTTTCATTCTGTCTTGCTTTATTGCTCGAGTACTATCTCTGACAACGCAGTTTTTGTGTTTCGTATTGAAGAAACGGTCGAGGCTCATTCTTGTCGCTGGGACGTCAGTCACCTCTTCTAGCTTGCTATCTTGCTATCTTGCTTCCTCTCTAATCTCTTTCTCTCTCACACTAGCATTTTTCTAAATGCTACCAACTCATATTAATCGCTCTTCTTAAGTGCATCTCATCACCTGTTGTTGGCAATTGTCCCATCAACTGCTGTTTGACTAGCTTACTAATTTGCCTCTGTAGCCCTTGCACTCGCGGAAAAACGCATTCAGTTACTGGGTCCTTGTTTATGAGTCCTTTCTAAGTCGACAGCGAGTTCACAAAATTTGTGGACTGTGTAATCGACTAGTTTAAAATGTGGACATTATACGCTATTTCTGTCTGATAAACTGACAAACACTCTTTTTGGTACGATCTGGGTGACCTTTTGTATGTGCTACTTGTACACTTTGGCACATTCGAGAAATTCAGTTAGTACTCATTAGACAGCTGAAAATAATGTTTGAGCAGGGTTTCAAGATTTGTGCACCGTCTCCTCCTATGAGTCTAACCGACACAATCCCATTGTGCGTCTAAAATATAATTCCAGTTTCCTACTAGTAATAAGAAGTATGTCCCCTCAACGTTTTGTAGACGTCTGGTCATCCTCCGGTGGTTGCATAGATGACTTCTAGTTTGAAGGTACTGTCTTTGCTATCTTTTACATCCCAAACCACTGGCTAAAGGCCCGGATCTAGGATGATCAATTTTAGCTCTAAACATATGATTGCCAGAAAATCACGGCTACCCCAGCGTCCATTTCTCTAAGGCCCCAAGAGGAGTATACCTTGTCAAAAATGGGATTGAGTGCATGCATTGTAGAAATTATGATCTCGATAAAGGCTACCATATTTATGTTTAGTGAAACCGTTGAACAAGTTATCTTGCTTCAAAAGGGACACCAGAAAGTGTAGCATTTGCACATCCTACTTCGAGTGACACCAATTTACTTAGGAGAAAATAGGAGAATTTAATCACCTTCGTCATTGAGAAGGTAGATAGTCAGCATCCTTTTCTAGGAGAATCCCTTAAAAGGTCCTTGTAATAGAGTCTTGTTATAAAAATCTCAGTATTCCTTGAGAAATTGTCCAAGAGAGTACGTTAAATATTTCTTGACGTTTTCGTTGATGATTAATCTGTCTTTAAAGATTATAAGAATAAGATTCTCAAATTCTCCTCTTGTTTCCGTTTAGTCTTTATATTTCTTTCCGTAGTCCTTCCAACCACTGTTAATTTTGTTTATAATGTTGAAATTGATGACTTCTTTTGTGTGTTTGGTAATTTGCTGTTGCTGTATTTTTTTTTTTTTTTTTGTTGAGTTTGAGGGTTTTCGTGGTGCTTTGGGTAACATAGCAGGTTTACTTCTTGCGAAGGTGATGGCGGTTTTGGGAATTGTTGCTTTCGAGAGAACAGGAAAGAATTCTTCTTTGGAAATTGGAGCTCGTAGTGCATCCCTTAAAACTATAAATAATAACATGTAAATACTAGGCTGGAAATCCCTTTTGGATAGAGAAAGTTTTGTTTAGGTACGTGTATTGGTAGATCAAAGTTTTGTAATCTATCTACTTATCTATCTATCTATCTATCTATCTATCTATCTATCTATCTATCTATCTATCTATCTGTTTGTCTGTCTGTCTGTCTGTCTGTCTGTCTGTCTGTCTGTCTGTCTGTCTGTCTGTCTCTGTATGTCGATATATGCATGCATAGATATATACACACCTATCTACATACATACAGTACACATGCAGACAGACATGCATACATACATACATGCATGCATGCATGCATGCATGCATGCATGCATGCATGCATGCATGCATGCATGCATGCATGCATGCATGCATGCATGCATGCATGCATGCATACATACATACATACCTACCTACATACATACATACATACATGCATACATACATACATACATACATACTACATACATACATACATACCTACCTACATACATACATACATACATACATACATACATACATGCATACATACATACATACATACATACATACATACATACATACATACATGCATGCATGCATGCATACATACATACATACATACATACATACATACATACATACATACATTCATACATACATACATACATACATACATACATGGAAAATCACTGGGGAGTGACCAGGTAGTAGGATACTCGTACAAGAATCTCACGATGTATAGGGAGATTCTCAGGAACCTGTTGAAAACAAAATGGACGCGGAGCTAGATACACTAGATTGGTTGACGGATTACTCTTGTCCCTAAGAACAAAGAAACCCGTGTGGCAAAAAACTACAGGCCCATAGCATACTTGAATACTGAGTATATACTGCATACAGGTTGTCTGAATATGCTTCTCTAAGACCATTGCAAAACAAATGGTGCAATAACTGATGAACAGGCAGGAAGAAAGAGAGGAGTCTGGAGCTGTGCTGGACACCTCCTCATGAACAAAGTTATCTTTAAGGAAACCAAGCGACATCACAGTAATCTCTTAACAATACGGATAGACTACGAGAAGGCGTTCGACTCTGTTCTCCGCTTATGAATGGTAGAATCATTACAATAGAACAAAGAACTAGCTGCTATTGTGAATACCACTGACAACTACTTCAGCAATACCTATGGTTACAAACAGAATTAAGCTATCGACAGGTATAATTCCACGGTGATAGTTTATCTGCAATATTGTTTGCTAACAAAATGCCAAGGCTACATGATGAGATATGCAAAAAAACAAAAAAACAAATTAATATCACCAGGACATTTTTTGTTGATGATCTGAAGTTATATTCTGGTTACATGAACAATATATAAAAAGACAATTGGTCACAACATTCTCAAGGGACAAAGGAATGGAGTTTGGGCGAAATAAATGCTCATACATGACAGTCAACCAAAGAATGGTTGTCGACCAGACAGAGAACATATGAATCATTGGCTTGTATATTTCCCCTACCTTTTATGATAAAAACTATATATCTCGGAATCGATGAGAATGTTGCGTACGATGATGCTGTGAGTAAAACCAGAATAAGAAAAGAGTTTTGCAGACTCCGAAAAATATAAAACTCAGAGCTGCCTGCATTTAACAAGACCTTTGCAGCGCCAGTACTCGTACCAACATTTGGGATATTCGACTGGACAATTGATGAGATCCGCAGCCTGGGCACCAAAACTAGAAAAATACTGACCATCACTGGCAGCGACCACCACTGGTATCAATAGCAGCACAGATATGATCTATGTGTAACGAAGAGATGGCAGCTGAAGCATAATGTCAATCCAAATAGTCTTTGAATGTCGCATTGTATCACTGAGACAACGCCTGCTGAGCAGTAAAAAAAGAAATGCGTACATTACATTCATACTCAATATGAGAATAACAAAATCTTCAGAGTAGTTCTTAAACTGATAAGCAGATACAACTGTCTCATGCGACTCAAGCGAGACTAGACTGGCCTTTGTACCTATCATCATACGTGGATTAGTCTACTTACCTACAGATTTACACAAAAACCTGGAAATACTAGGTTTTTTAAAGAAAGACCAAATTAAACTAAAGCGCTTTCTCCAAATCTGAAGTATTTGCACACAAGGAAGATTTGTCCTTAGAGTCTTTAGATGAGTAGTCGCAAACATTTGGGTGTGTGTTTCGACAGTTCAATCAACACAACAATTCAATCACATCTTTGCAAACACCAGGAACTCTCTTAACTCAGAACGTTTTGTCACTTTGCTAGCGACCAGTTTGAACTCTCTTAAAAACTTGAACAAAACTCAAAGAAAAACGTACATACATTATCCACTGTGTCTTTTTTTTGTATCAAACCAATAGGCTTATGATTTGAGGGTGATTTTACTGCATTTTCTGATAAGTAAAGTTGCAAAAGAGAGACTCCTGCGACGGTTCTTTAGCAGAATCAGTTTGTGGTTATAAGAAATGAGTAAAACAGGCTCCTCATCACAAAGACATGTACACCACTTCCTTGGACATGAGACATTCCCACTAAATATTGTTGCAAAAATAATACAAAACTATACACACCAATGAAAGAGCACCTGTGCAGTTCAAAAAAGGAAGGACACATTGGATTATGTATTTGAAATATGTAATACCCAGGAGAAAGACGAGAGGTCATGACTGGGATGCTTTTGATAATAGTCATGGTTGACCCCAGAAGATGCGGAGACCCCCTTCGGTCACGAATGACTATAGGATTGCACCAAGAAAATTACTCTCCAAGGCACAAGTCCGGGCAAGTTTGTTTATGAAAGACGAGCAGTCACCCATGCATACCGGTCTCCGCTCTCCACGTCACCAGTGTTATCCAAGGGAAAGGCATAGGGGCCGATACAGCTTGGCATCAGTGACGTCGCAACTAATTTCTACAGCTGAGTGAACTGGAGCAAAGTGAAATAAAGTGTCTTGCTCAAGAACACAATACACAGTCCGGTCCGAGATTCGAACTCACAACCTCACGGTCGTAAAATCGCCGCTCTAGTCACTGAGCCATGCGCCTTCACACCCCAGAAGATACCAACAACAAAACAGCTACAATTATATCTTGTAACTCTGCCCGCATCACTTTCTTTTATCTCTTCCAATTGTTTCGATCATTTGCCTGCAGCCATGCCGGGTCGCCGCCTTGAAGGGTTTTAGCCGAAAATATCGCGCCCTAGTATTTATGTGTTTTGAAATCTGGTACTTAAGCTATCAGCCTCTTTTGCCGAACCGCTAGGTTACGGGTGCGTAAACAAACCTAGACGGTTGTCAAGCGGTGTTGAGGACAGACCCAAACACACACACACACACGCGCGCATACACACACATACACACATACACACACACACATACACACACACACACATAAAGAGAGAATGAAAGTAATATAATATAATATATATATATATATACATATATATACGCTCATACATACGCTTACATATTTATATATACACCTTTGTATGTGCATGTACACACGTGTGTGTGCGTGTGCGAATGTGTGTGCCCGGATGTTTGTTTACAATTTTTTTAGATCGATGAAATCAATAAGATATATTATCTTTTACTTAAAAGGAAATAAGGGCTTGTATGAAACTGGGTAATAATGGGAAAAATGGACATGTATGTATGTATATATATATGTTATATATATATATATATATATATATATATATATATATATATATATATGTATATATATATATATATGTATATATATATATTATATATATATATATATATATATACATAGACATAAATATATATATATTATATATATATATATATATATATATAATATATATATATATATATAATATATATATATATATATGGGTGTGTGTGATTGTGTATAGAAGAATATATTAATAAAAGGAATTCCAACCTTGTCTGATTTTCACGTTTTATTTACAATCTTATAATGATACATTATAAGATAATATAATATAATAGAATAAAATAAAATAAAATAAAATAGTAGAATGTTAAATGTTCATTCTGATTGAACTAGTACTTTCATGCATTAAATTCTGCAATCTTCGGGTTCATGTAGTAGTGGTGACAGTCATGCTTCACAATTTTTGACTGTAGCGAGATGATTGAATCTGTGCCTTAAATACAGCTGGGTAGGCTCCAGATTGCTAGGTTTTGCAAACTGTATTCTGACCAATCAGTCTGTAGTATCACTCAATTACTTAAGCTGATTGGTTTAGATGTCACGCTTTGGGCGAGGCAGCAATTGTTGGGCTATTTTTAGAAATGTTGTAAATAGCCTTTGTCAGGGATTTTTATATTTTTATATTTCAATTGTCATCACCATCATTGTCAGCACCTTAATTATTGTTGCTAGTGGTGATGGTGGTGGCAATAGAACTTTTAACCCTAAATGAGATAATTTTCCTGCTATCTTCATCTTGATCACCTTTAGTATTGTTGTTGTTGTTAGTGGTCATGGTCGTAGCAGTGGAAGTAATACCTCTAAGTATTATTATTATTGCTTATTTAGCTTGGGTTCCAATTTATCAATAAAATTCTTTTCTCTGATTCTCCTCTCGATTTCACTTGGGCTGTGTAATTTGTAGAACGGAAATATTATATACATTTTCCGACCACATGTTGCTAGGTGGTTACTCAAAGGTATCTGACGGACCTCTGGGTCTCTAATCTGTTGCCGGTGTACACGTGAGCGTTCTGATAGTGCATTTCCCGTCTGACCTACATATATTTCTTCACAATTTGGGCATTTGATGCAGTAAATTAAATTTCTGCTTTTGCAGTTCATATTCGCGTTTGTGAATATTTTCCCGGTTTTTGTATTTATATATTGGCCAGTATGTATGAATTGGCATGTGCCACATCGGCTATCATTGCATTTAGATACAGTGAATGTTTGGTCTTTGTTGCTAAGGTCAAATTTTGCCTTTGTTAGTAATTTTTTCAAGTTTTTAGGCTGTCTTTTACTAAGAACCATAGCCCGATCCGTGATTATGTCTTTTAATTCATTACTTTGGGCAATGATTGATAGGTTTGCTTTGGCAATGTTGAAGATATTCTGGTACTTAATTTATCAACCCCGAAAGGATGAAAGGCAAAGTCGACCTCGGCGGAATTTGAACTCAGAACATTACGGCGGAATTTGAACTCAGAACAGACGAAATACAGCTACGCATTTTCACCCGGCGTGCTAACGTTTCTGCCATCTCTCTCTCTCTCTCTCTCTCTCTCTCTATATATTATATATATAATATATATATATATATATATATATATAGTTACGCACTGGGGTCGATATAATCGACTTAATCCGTTTGTCTGTCCTTGCTTGTCCCCTCTGGGTTTAGCTCCTTGTGGGTAGTAAAGAAATATATATATATACATTATCGTTCGCATAACATTTATATAAAGGTTATGTGAACAATAATGATAAAGAAAACTAGTTAATATTTAATTTCATGTATATGTTTATATATCTGTGCGTATGTGCATGTGTATATGTGTATGAAATTGATAAAAATAAATACTATTTACAATAGAAATTTGCAGTTTTATTTTGAATAAATTACCATCGTCTTTAGAGCAAAACTTTTGAAAGTTGTCCTCCTGCTTCACTGCCTCTGAGTATCACTAACGCTCACTCCGTTTGTTGTTTTACTCTTCTTTCGCTCTAGGATGACCGACAGGTCACATTGCGTTTTATTACATGCTAGATAACAAGGCAGTGAGCTGGCAGAATCGTTAGTACGCCGGATACAAATGCTCAACGGTATTAAGTCCGTCTTTACTTTCTGAGTTCGAATTCCGCTGTGGTCGATTTTTTTTCCTTTTAACATTTTGGAGTCGATAAAATGAATATCAGTTGAAAACTTGGGTCGATGTAATCGACTAGTCCCCTCGCACGGAATTGCTGGCCTTGTGCTTATATTTGAAATCAATAACTGTAATAAATAACAATGTCGCTTCTAAAAGCTATATCAAAAAGCAAAATCAAAATAAATTAATACATAAATATATATTTTTTTATTTATTTAAGAATTGTCCCGATCGTAAAAAGGATGAAAACCAACAGGTATGATATTTTATTTTAAAAAGAAATGGAATAAGTGGCCGAGAGCTTTCCTGAGCCTGTTTGATGATGGATGTGAGCTAGTTGAGTTTAACTTTAGGTGTTAAGAGTCGCTGATGCTATGCATCAAAATCTGTACGCTGGAGACTTACCTCCCTTAGTCAGTCATTAAGTACAGTGCTTTGTGGCTTTTGAGTTGTTCTAACTCTTGTTTCTAGCAATAAATGGTTATAGCTAAAGTGGAACGGGTGGGGCGGAGGTTGACATAAATTTAAAATGGAGATGGATGAAAGTTTTGGTAAAGGGACGATTGAAGAGGAGTTTAGTGTTGAGTTTTAGAGACAAAGCGGGGCTGGTAAGTGGTGGAAGTAAAGATAAAATTTGTGGGTTTAAGTGGGAGCAGTACAGAGTCACTACAATTCAGAGGAACAGTAGCTGTTGTAGTGGAAGAATATAATCTTTATATACAAATTTATAAAGGTCACAAAAGCGACGGAGGGTACTGACCAGCACCAGCTATTGCTAGAAAGAAGAGTTAGAACAACTCAAAAGCCACAAAGCACTGTACTTAATGACTGACTAAGGGAGGTAAGTCTCCAGCGTACAGATTTTGATGCATAGCATCAGCGACTCTTAACACCTAGCTCAGTCAGTTTTATAAGAACAACTGTTGAAAACCTGTGCTGTTTTTCAAAGCAGTAAAAGTGTAGACAACAGATTAAGTGGGTGGCTTATTAGCAATTAGAACCTTAAGGCAAAATTAATAGAGGTCACTAAAGTGACGGAGGGTACTGACCAGCACCAGTTATTGCTAGAAACAAGAGTTAAAACAACTCAAAAGCCACGATTAAGCTGCTGTGCGTTAAAACTCGAAATCGTATAATTAATCGTATAATTAATTATTATAAACAGCTGGGCGCAATATATTACCACAAAGAAACAGTCACTAAATGTGACTAAGCGTGCTGAGACACCTACATTGCTAAAAATTAGAATAAAATACTCCTTGTGTCGTAGGAAGTGCGCAAATGTATACACATACGTTGACAGGGGAAGAAAACTCCCCATAACCGAAGCGAGAATCTATCGAACTAAACGCTTCATCAGTGAAAGCCGTCCTATCGACTCGTGTTGGCTAATTCCGCTTGTCAGCATATATGTATTTACCATAGAAATCTATGGATGATTTAGCGGAATGCCAATGCGTATACAAAAAAGTAATATAAACATCTAGGCGCAGGAGTGGCTGTGTGGTAAGTAGCTTGCAGACCAACCACATGGTTGCGGGTTCAGTCCCACTGCGTGGCATATTGGGCAAGTGTCTTCTGATATAGCCCCGGGCCGACCAATGCCTTGTGAGTGGATTTGGTAGAGGGAAACTGAAAGAAGCCTGTCGTATATATAATAAAAATAATAATAAAATAAACAATTGTAAAGAAGCGTCCTATAATGAAGAAATATAAAGTACCATTGTACAGTAAACAATTATAAAGTAGATTTGTATAATAGACAATTAGAAATAGCAAACTATAATGAACGCTTATAGAGTAGTGTTGTATGACAAATAATCATGAAATAGAATTATATAATAACAGCTGGCCCTCAAAGAAGCGTTATTTAACTCGTCTATATGAGATTCTTTCTCGAGACGAATACCTCAGTTTCCAAGCTATCTTCAGTATATCGGCGTTAATTATGATATACAGAATGCAAATACTTTAGTATACTCTTTCTTTTACTCTTTTACTTGTTTCTGTCATTTTACTGTTGCCATACTGGAGCACCGTCTTTAGTCGAGCAAATCGACTCAAGGACTTATTCTTTGTAAGCCTAGTTCTTATTCTATCGGCCTCTGTTGCCGAACCGCTAAGTTATGGGGACATAAACACACCAGCATCGGTTGTCAAGCGATGTTGAGGGGACAAACACAGACACACAAACATATACACACACATACATATATATATATACATATATACGACGGGCTTCTTTCGGTTCCGTCTACCGAATCCACTCACAAGGCTTTGGTCGGTCCGAGGCTATAGTAGAGGATACTTGCCCAATGTGCCACGCAGTGGGACTGAACCCAGAACCATGCGGTTCGTAAGCAAGCTACTTTATTTTATAGAATTTGCCATAAAGGCAGTACATAGAGTAAGGTAGCTTGCGGGCTGGACAAGGACATTAATGAGGTGAATGATAATGATACAAGGATGATAAGGATGGGAGAAGACAAAAAACGCCCGCCAACTTTTGCTTCTCTAAACATTGTTTTTTAAAAATACTAACTGAGGTATTAAACCTCTTACAATATTGTTACACTTTTATGGGCAAAAATGTCCATTACAATTAAAAAAAATTACATCAATGAATCTTTAATAAACTTTTTTGCCTCCTGCAGGCATTCAAGCAACCGCAAGTTGGGGTCCTTTACACAAGATCTATACTCTTCCTTTGAGAGGGAGTCCATTATGTGATAGAGGTTCCTTTCTTCCAGTACCCGAGCTGCTACCTGCTGAGGCCACTCTGGAAAACAAGTCAAGTCTATTAGGTCCCGACTATCAAAGGAACTTTCTATATAGTTCTCTACAGCCCCTCCCACACAGCCACTCCTACGCCTATAATGTACTTTAGTATAATGAACAGTTATAAAATTAGTATTGCATAATGAACGAAATATATATTAACGTTGTATAATGAAACGGCTATAAGATAGCAATGTATAACGAGCGATTATAAAGCCTTAGTATGAAGATCCGGTTGACTAATTGACAAGGACAAGGTCATTGGAACACTTTTAAATTAAATATATAATTAAACAAAATAAGAGATTATTCTACTTAGTTTTTGTATCTGGTTTGCCAGATTCCTTATGTGAATTCGTGTGTTGAAATGAATTGTGTTGTATCTGGTGAGAGTCATAGCACCTTAATAGTGCTTAATATAACACACCCACCGGTTCAATTTCCACTCTTTTATTTAATTACTTACTTATTTATTCCAGAGAGCTTTTTCGTCGCTGCATTTGTAACTGTATCAATGGATTTTGATTCTGAACGTCTGTTATTGAAGCTGCGTTCCTATTTTTCTGTTTTCGCTTTTTTTTCTGAGATTTTGTTGTTGTTGTTGTTGTTGTTGTTGTTGTTATTGTGTGTGTGTGTGTGTGTGTGTGTGTGTGCGTATTTTGGAATAAATGAATAAATGAGTGGAAATTGAACCGGTAAGTGTGTTATACCAAAGCATTATAACTCTCTCAAGACAGAACAAAATAAGAGAAATGAGTGAAGTATTTTTTCTTTTGTTGACAACTGTTTCGTAGTATATATCCAGGTACACTAACAACGCTGAAACGACTTTGTAACGTTTACTTGACAGTAACTCGAACTCGTATATATCACGTAACTGACACTGACTCCAACTGAGAACTCGTACAATGAATCTACTGCAACTGACCCCCACAACGACTGACTATCTGACTTTATAGTGACTGAGTCATACCACTTAGTTACGTGGGAAGGAGTGTATCATTTTCACTACAACAGAAATATTGCCAATGAACCCTACACTATGTCATCAAATCATTAATAATCCATACTCTGTATCCAATGTGCTCCAGGCAACGTAGAAAGCTGAAGTCTGAAGGGATAGTGATGAAATGCTTATCGGTGATGCTGGATTTCCTTGGCATGTCTATGGTAAATGATGGCCTGTCTTATCTTCCGAATAATAACGACAGAATCAACGATCTGATACAGTAAGTTATTCTAAAAATATCTTTGTTGTTTATTTGTTTTTTTTTCTTCTTTTTCGGTTTCATTTATATCTAATAATTTATCTTTAATTGCTTCAGTAATTAGACAGCGGTTGTATTGGGCACCACCGAAAATGTTTATCAAACTGGCTCGTCCTGTATTCGAACCCGGGACCTCTCGGACCCAAAGCGTGTATCATACCCCTAGACCAACGAGCTTTGCTCAATATTGTGCAAAAGACTAACATTTTTTTCACTATGTCCTAAATTGAAACCATACCGAAGTTGATTTACCTTTAATTTGCTTGTGTCCAAGAGTCAGCATCCCAAGAGTCATTTCCAGTCCATTCTTTGATGTCGTCAGTCCACTTTGACGGTCTCTTGCTTTTTCTCTGCCAGAATTTCTATCAATTCCTATTGGGGTAAAGTCAATTAAATAATTGTTCTCCTTTAGAAATACCCAGGCTTCCGTTAATATCATATGATTTTTGCTTCTTTATATTCTAATGCAATTCTAACATTGACTGACTTCACCTTTTATCTTTTGGGGATCAATATGGCTGTGTGGTAAGAAGTTTTCTTCCTAATCACATGGTTCTGGGTTCAGTCCCACTGTGTGCCACCTTGAGCAAGTGTGTTTTACTATAACCCCGGGCCAACCATAGTTTTTTAAGTGGATTTGGTAGACAGGAAACGGAAAGAATCCTGTTGCTTTTATATACATGTGTACATTTATATATATAAAACATAAAACATATCGAAGGCGGCGGCTATACGCCATATACAATATTAACTCTTCAGTTGAGTCTCATGAGGGAAATTACTGGGTGGATGTTTAACGTGTTATTACCTGAAATGTAAAGTTTGTAGGGCTTCTTTTCCTTGATGAAAGCCATTGCTTTAGACTAGTCATGGACAAATTGCGGTCCGTCGGATTTCTGAATGAAAAATCAACTTGAATTTTGTTTTGAGTAATGCAACCCGCTTGATGAAGAGCCAAGTTTCATGCGGTTTGCTTCACATGAAAGGTCGTCTATGTCTGCTTTAGACTTTTGTTACTGAAATCTTACATTCTACACACTTGCAAGGATTTCACCCTCACAAGTCCTCTGTTTAAGTCATTTACTGCTACATCTTGATTTAACTCTTTTGGTACCACCACTGGACCGCCACTGGTTCTTTAATAAAAACTCCCTGTGTTAAAATGATCTAAATAAAAAAAACTTTCATCAACTCTTTAGCATTTAAACCGGTCATACCAGGACCATATACACTTGTTTTAAGTTAAAACTGGCTAGATCCAGCCTTTCACACCTACTCTATATTGTCATTCTAAAAACAAACAATCACACCATAAAATCTTGAAGCTAAGAAATAAAACATAATTGGCTCAAAACAATGTGAATAAATAAGCATTTTATTTGAGAGAGTAATCTGAATGCTAAAGGGTTAAATTTTCACATTTATGCTCAAAACACCACCATAATAGTGACAAAGTTATTTTATTAAATCCTTCATAATTTTTAAAATTCGTTGCCACAAAGCACTGTTGGAAGCACTCCGTCGGTTACGACGACGAGGGTTCCGGTTGATCCGAATCAACGGAATAGCCTGCTCGTGAAATTAACGTGTAAGTGGCTGAGCACTCCACAGACACGTGTACCCTTAACGTAGTTCTCGGGGATATTCAGCGTGACACAGAGAGTGACAAGGCCGGCCCTTTGAAATACAGGTACAACAGAAACAGGAAGTAAGAGTGAGAGAAAGTTGTGGTGAAAGAGTATAGCAGGGATCACCACCATCCCCTGCGGAGCCTCGTGGAGCTTTAGGTGTTTTCGCTCAATAAACACTCACAACGCCCGGTCTGAGAATCGAAACCGCGATCCTATGACCGCGAGTCCGCTGCCCTAACCACTGGGCCATTGCGCCTCCACTACAACAAAGTAATGTACTCTAACAAAATATAGCAACAGCTGGGTTACGCAGCACAACGTTTTTAGTAGGCCAGGACATATATGAAGATTAAGAGCAAAACTGAACTAAGTATGAAAAGTAGTTGGTCTGAGGCATTGATGTGTGACGGATCAACATGAGCAAAAAGAATGACCTTGGTGGATCTGTTGCTGAGGTAGCTTTTCCATCTGCTCTTCAGGACTTCATTCACTTAATAGTCCCATGTAGGCGCAGGAGTGGCTGTGTGGTAAGTAGCTTGCTAACCAGCCACATGGTTCCGGGTTCAGTCCCACTGCGTGGCATCTTAGGCAAGTGTCTTCTGCTATAGCCCCAGGCCGACCAATGCCTTGTGAGTGGATTTGCTAGACGGAAACTGAAAGAAGCCCGTCGTATATATGTATATATATATATGTGTGTATGTGTGTGTGTGATTGTGTGTCTGTGTTTGTCCTTCTAGCATTGCTTGACAACCGATGCTGGTGTGTTTACGTCCCCGTCACTTAGCGGTTCGGCAAAAAGAGACCGATAGAATAAGTACTGGGCTTACAAAGAATAAGTCACGGGGTCGATTTGCTCGACTAAAGGCGGTGCTCCAGCATGACCGCAGTCAAATGACTGAAACAAGTAAAAGAGTAAAAGAGTATGTGAAAAGACAGTGAGGTCAGAAACTGGAATGCGAATCAGAAGTAAATTGAAGCTGAATTGCCGAATTAGAGATAATTTTTCTTCTTTTTGCTGATATGCTTGTAGATACTTATAGGCAAATGGTTTTAAAAAATTTGTTAATTGTATTGAGTTATGGCACAGGTCGGGATTTTGATGGATCAGGTTTATGTGTCGTTATATATGTGTCGCAGAAGCAGCATTTCACTGATTTGGAAATGCACGAATCAAAAATGAATCAAATGTGACAGAAGCGACTTGTGCATAGCTAATTCTTCAGAAATCTGGCAATAATTTTACCGGAGGTGACGGGATAATCAATTTTCTGTTTATTTGCATTATCTTCATATAGTCATTTTTGCATTAAATATCACGTTCTGTGGCATTGTTATCAGAATACTGTCTGATCAATGCATAGAGGATTTTTCTTTAGGAGTCTGGTAGAATGCAATGTCATAACAATTAACCATTATGTATACGGCTGCATTATGTTTAATTATGGAATATAGAGGAGTCCTACACCAAGGAGGATAACATCCTATTCATCATAATTGCAATTTCTTTTGAATTTTATAAAGAAAATCCCAAAGACTACGTTTGGTTTATTTGCAGATATCCGAATAGAGAATCTTCAGAATTCTGATAGCTTTTGGAGAAGTTGACTTCTTCGAGGAACAGAGAAAGTGGCTGGAGATGCTGGCGGACACAGCCAAACTACTGGTTGCGCCTCGTGCCTATGTGTCTCTGAAAGAATTCCGGATTCCAGCTGAAGAACAATTTCAAAATAAATAGCAAGTGGTACTAAAATTCAAATGTAATTTATTATCATTAATATAGTTATCATCGTTAATGTAGTAACTAAATGTTTAGTAGCATGTGCCTAAAATTCGAAGGATGTTTGTTGGTCACGTGATAAGAGACATTCAACGACCTTTTCGGCTTTAATTTGAAAACTTAAAGAGAAATTTCGTCATCATATAGAAAATCTTCTCCAAAACCAGACTCTACATTAACGGGTCCAAAAAAGTTCAGTATGTTCCTTTGAAAAACTATATCTCTTAAAGAATTAGAATCCCCAACGAATACATAATTTCCAGGGAGAAGATTTTTTTTTTGTATGTCCACATTTCAGGAAATATTGCCGGAATTTAAAAGTAGACCACAGGACACTTAGTAAACCATTAACGCCTTGTTGACGTCGGCTTGGCATCGAATTGATTATCTCCTTTGTGTTTTCGTTCTTGTTTGTCTTCTTCCTTACCAGTGTCTCTTGTATTGTTGTTTGTTCTTTCTCGAGCCACGCCTGGCTTATAGGGCCGGTTTCCGGGTTTCCTTGGCATATAGGTTCCCCACCTGGAAGGGATGCCGGTCTGTCGCAGGTGAACTGCAAGATGCAGGAGGAAAGAGTGAGAGAACGTTGTGGTGAAAGAGTCAGCAAAAGTTTCGCCAATACCTTCTACCGGAGTCGCGTGGAGCTTAGACATTTCGCTCTTAAACACACACATCACTCGATCTAAGATTCGAACCCGCAATCCTTGACCGCGAGTCCGCTGCTCTAACCACTAGGCCATGTGCCTTCACGTCTCTTGTATAAACGTCATCTATTCAAAAGACAACTTTCAAACAGTCTTGTTCTCAGCTTCTAAAAATGGCGAAATAAATTATTATTTCGACCAAGAAAATCTGGGTCGTTCTATTTAACAAGAATTGTAGTTTTTATTATAATACTATCTTTACTCACTTAGCTGATCGAGTGCTTTTCTTAGCTGGTCGAGAGCCTTACCACACACAAACACACACACACACACACACACACACACACACACACACACACACACACACACACACACACACACACACACACACACACACACACACACACACAAACATATGTTTATGTACATGTAAGTGAATTCGGTAGAGGGACAGTGCAGAATCCTGTTGCGTATACATACATACATGCATACATACATACATACATACATACATACATACATACATACGAGGTTGTGCTGAAAAGTTCCTGGCTTTGAGTAAAAGAAAATACAGGAGGTTCAATTAACTATGATTTTATTCAACATATTCCCCACTCAGATCCATACACTTATTGCAGCGTCCTTCAGTTTTTCGGATCTTTTCTGTTTGGTTGCCAGCGGCTGCCAGTGTCAATTTTCTGTTCGAATTGATTTCATATTCAGTGTAATGATACACCTTTATAGGATAATTAATGACGTGCAAGTAATTTTTGCTATAAATCAATCAATAAAAAGTTATTAGTAATTAAATTTGGAAAATCTTTGTAATTTTAGCCAATCGTAAATCACAGACACATTCATGTCTGTTTTGATAGTAACAAGCTGAAACACGAGGACTCTTTTGCCTGTTGTCATAGTAACAGTTTTTCAAAAGTCTGCGAGGAAGCATGTGCTGACAGCGGTCTTGTTTACTCGATTCTTTTTGACATTGAGCATTGAAGTGGTTGTGAGGTGTGCTAAAAATAACAGCTAGATAATATTGTTTCGATAAATCTTTTAAATTAGAGTTTATTTGCCAACATTTCGCTCAAAGATTTAAAACTGTTTTTCTCTTTTAAATTAACATAAACATTTATTTACATGAAAGAAAATTACTGGAGACATAACACGTGATGTTTACAAACATTGACAACACGTGATATTTTCAGGATGTTGATGACAAAATGTGCAGTCACGCACAAAATGACTACTTCTAAATCCTGTTTCCTGACTGGGTGAAAATGATCAAACTTTAAACCTCTATAACATTTTAAAAACATTTTTCTGGAAAAAATGAAATAGCTCCAGCAATTCAGTTTGGGCAAGTGTATTATTGTGTCAAATTAGAAAATTTTCGGTAAACTTTAATGTTTGGAGCCGCTGGCAACCAAACAGAAAAGATCCAGTTTTTCTAAGCCCTGTAAAAGAACTTGGAAGGTTGGGCCTCCAGCCTGGCCTGTCGTGATACCCTTAAAGCCAGGAAATCTTCAATAGCACCTCGTATATATACACACACACACACACATTAATATCTATCTATCTATCTACTATCTATCTATCTATCTATCTATCTATCTATCTATCTATCTATCTATCTATCTATCTATCTCTCTCTCTCTCTCTCTCTCTCTATAATATATATATATATATATATATATATACATACACACACACACACACACATATATATATATATATAGAGAGAGAGAGGGAGAGCAAGAGCGAGGGAAAGAGAGAGAGAGTGGGAGAGAGTTTATAAAGGGATTCAAATCCAAGCTGTGTTCCGAGGAAGCACCTCTGCGAATAACCCCTATCAAATTTGTATATGTAGAGGGGTTATCTTTATGAAGATAACTATCCACACAAGTTGAAATTCCAGGTCGACTATATTAGTCGCTGAGTATGGATATACTGAAACAGCACTGGATTTATTGCATTTTATTGAAACAGCTGTAGCTACAGTTGTTTCAATACAACATGTGAAATATATTTATTGAACATAAACATTAACGAGAGGAAATATTTATCCTCGTTTAAGCATGGATGTTCTGTTAGAACAAACTATACTGCGGTAGTTATGAGAGAAACTCTCATATTGGCTTTTGGTGCAAAATGCTATAAACTCTTGTATGATATAAACAAGGGGTCATTTTGTACCAAAAAGCCAATATGAGAGTTTCTCTCTTGGTGACTAGCGCAGTAAATTTTGTTTATAGTGTGTATTACATATATTTTTATAGTAGCCTTGTGCATTTCATCAGATTGAGTCTCAAAAACAATAGACTTAATACTTGGAGTATCACTGTATACACGAATGGTTCTTGTGTCTGATATATTTAACAAAGACTTTCTTTCACCTGACGACGTACTGCATTATTTTGAATTATTTTGAACGGATTTTTTTTTTGCATTAATACAGACATGTAAGTATTTCATTTATTATCAAATATGATAATATACATTATTTTCATCATAATTTTGAGTTACGAAACAATTTGTCGTGATTATAGGATTTGTCTTATTGTTAAATAAAAGTTCATCAAACTATTTCTTAGTCATTTATG
>NW_021824834.1:0-15000 GCF_006345805.1 Octopus sinensis | reverse complement strand
GGGATCACCACCATCCCTGCCGGAGCCTCGTGGAGCTTTAGGTGTTTTCGCTCAATAACCACTCATAACGCCCGGTCTGGGAATCGAAACCGCAATCCTACGACCGCGAGTCCGCTGCCCTAACCACTGGGCCATTGCGCCTCTACTCTTTATTTTTACAACACTATATTATAAATCTCTAATCGCATTTGGTCTTCAGTTGTGCTCAGTGGATTCCTGATACTTTTCGAGTTGATACGCAACAAAGGTATCGGAAGCGATACCAAGAGCCGCATAGTATGGCCCTTACAATAACACCATTATACTGTTTCTACGGAGCTTGTCCTTACCGTTCTTGTTTTCTTCTTCCATTCCTTTCTGTTCTTCTCTTTTATTCTTTTTCTCCAAGAAGCACTATCCGAAACTTTGAATACTATTTTATCATTATTTTTTGTTTGTTTCTTTTAATTTCTTCTTTACTGCATAAAACTATAAGCTAAACACTATGAAGTCTTGTGTTTTTCTTTTTCTTTTTATTTCGTGCCTGATATCGTTTCAGTGAAGGCGCGTGGCTAGGTGGTTAGGGTACACAGTTCGTGATCGTATGGTCGTGAGTTCAATACACGGCAGCGTGTTGTGTCCTTGTGCAAAACACTTGATTTTTATTTCACGTTGATCCAGTCAACTCAGTTGTCAAAAGTGAGTTGTACCTATAGTTGAAAGGGCCTACCTTGTTACATTCTGTGTCACACTGAATCTCTCTTTTCCAGATGATGATATGGAAAAGATTTTCTAACTAGAAAGGGTATGGCCTGGTCAGCCTGTAATGACATGCATAAGATCTGGTCATCAAATCTAAGTAGAGACTTCAAACTTGAAATCTTCAAAGCCACAGTCGAACCAATTCTACTATATGGCTCAGAAACCTGGACGTTATCAAAGAAGCTTGAGAGGCGGTTGGATGGAACCTACACTCGCCTCCTTATGAGAGCTCAAAATCTCTCGTGGAAGCGTCATCCAACCAAAATGCAAATATATGGGAAACTACCACCTGTGTCATCTCTTGTGAAAGGTAGGAGAGTCCAGTTTGCTGGACATTGTTGTAGAGCTGAAAACGAGGCAATGTCTACTCTACTCCTCTGGAAGCCATCTACTCGCAATACCAGAGGGCGAACACTCTCCTACCCTGATGTAATCTCCAGGGATACAGGCATCCAGCAACAGGACCTCCGTAATGCCATGATGGACCGTGAAGTCTGGCGTAGCATGGTAAATTCCATTGTCTCGACTACGGTCGAACAATGATGATGATGATGAATCTCTCCGAAAACTACATTAGGAGTACGTATGATTGTGGGATTGCTCAGCTACTTGAACGTTAGTTTCTTGAGCAGGCTGTTACGTTGATCGGATCAACTGGAACCCGCGTCGTCGTAACAGACAGAGTGCTAGATATCTTTTCTCTAGTTATTTTACCATACGGACTCGAACTTCTATATCATCTAGAATCTCGGATAAAACCTTATTCGGATTACACAGGATCTAAGATTATATGCTATCCTCAGATTCTTACACTATAATTCAGTGTTCAAATGGAAAGCAGTTCAGTTAATTGACCAGCCCGAATGTTCATAATTGTAACGAATTGAGACCCATTATTTAGGTGTGGGGAAAGTAGTGTCAGTGAAGTGTCAGTGTTTAGCCCCTTGTGGGTAGTAAAGAAATACGTATTTCGTCTGCCGCTACGTTCTGAGTTCAAATTCCGCTGAGGTCGACTTTGCCTTTCATCCTTTCGGGGTCGATTAAATAAGTACCAGTTACGCACTGGGGACGATATAATCGACTTAATACGTTTGTCTGTCCTTGTTCGTCCCCTCTGTGTTTAGCCCCTTGTGGGGTAGTAAAGAAATAGGTACTTATTTTATCGACTCCGAAAGGATAAAGAGCAAAGTCGACGTTGGCGGAATTTGAACTCAGAACGCAAAGAGAGGCGAAATGCCACTAAGCATTTTGCTCGATGTGCTAACAATTTTGGCAACTTGCCGCCTTAATGACGGCTATAATATTAATAATGGAAATTTTAGCTGGGACGATGGGGTTGCAGTTGATGCGGACAATACAGCAGCGTACACACACGTTCACATACACATGCGCGCGCACACAAACACACACACGCGTGCACGCGCACACACAAACACACGCACTTGCACACGCGCACAGACGCGCATGTAAACACGTTCTAACTGTGGGAGAATAATAGAGTGTGATAGGTATGTGCTTGTAGAATAGAAATATATAAACGCACTGATATATAAATATGTTCAAACATGCATGCATACATCACACAAACACACACACACACACCCCACATACACACACACAGATATGCATATATATGTATGTATGTGTATGTATAATATATATATATATATATATTTTGTGTATATATCTATATATATATATAACTTGTATATATATATATATAACTTGTATATATATATATAATATATATATACACACATATATATATATGTATATATAATATATATATATACATATATATATACATATATATATATATATACATATATATATAACACACACATATATATATATGTGTGTGTGTGTGTATACATATACGTATATTTATATGTACTTGTGATATATATATATATATATATATATATAATATATATATATATATATATATATGTATATATATATATATGGGCCATATCATTTTTATTGACAGAACCCCCGTCATTAAAGAAAGTCTCAATCATGTCTGTACAGTGTTAACCATAACCTGAGGCTGGCTGAATATCAGATATGTAGTTACACTAGGGTGGTTTTATAGCCTAGTGGCGCCACTAGTCCGACAATATAAATGCTATCAACGAAAGAGTCGCCTTGTATATTCGCTGTGCATTCACAGTCTGTCAATGTTCCGCATATACAACGCGGTTTCAATTCCTATTCGGAAATTACTTCTAGTACTTTTTGACGAAATGTGAAAACATTATTTATTTCTTACTCTTCCGGGTATGAGGCATTGTGCTTATAGAGGCGGTGGTTGAAGGTAAGTGAATATTACAGATCGGATTGTGTAGATCACATTACTCATGGGTAAGATTCCGTCCTGCAATCAAATTTGAATCCTCATCCAGTGATGAAGTCTCCAAAAAATTTGATAAAACATACGTACACACATACACATACACACAACCTCCCCATATATGTATAACACATCTCTGGAAGTAGTTATTAACTTGTATGCAAAATCCAAGAAGTTTCTCGCTTTTAATCTCGAGTGCTAAACTACTAACGTTTGGTAGTTACCTTTATCGGTCTCTTTAGCCAAACTAGGTAGACGACACTGATTGTCGCTCGGTGGTTAGGGGACAAACACAAGCACAAAGAAGAAGCATGCACACACACACACACACACACACACACACACACACACACACACACACACACACTCACACACACACACGCACGCGCGCACACACACACACGCACACACGCACGTACGCACATACACACTCGAGCGCGCGTGCACTTACACTTTCCATGAATATCTTCTAGAGTAATTGTTCTCATTTTAATGATATGTCTCTCTTCATATAAAAATTATTTTATAATTATCGCTTATATCATGCTGCCAATTCATGACAAAATTACGACCAGGAAGAAATTTTATCGAGTTCTTATAAGGAAAAAAAGTTCTTAAAAAAAGTTCTTAATAAGTAAAAAAAGTTCTTAATAAGTAAAATACAGTTCTTAATAAAAGTTCTTAATAAGTAAAAAAGTTCTTAATAAAAGTTCTTAATAAGTAAAAAAAGTTCTTAATAAGTAAAAAAAATTCTTAATAAAAGTTCTTAATAAGTAAAAAAAGTTCTTAATAAAATTTCGTAATAAGTAAAAAAAAGTTCTCAATAAAAGTTCTTAATAAGTAAAAAAAGTTCTCAATAAAAGTTCTTAATAAGTAAAAAAAAGTTCTTAATAAAAGTTCTTAATAGTAAAAAAAAACAACAACAACAACAATGTTATGTGAATTCTAAGCAACATTTCCTTATGATTCCTTGATTTGAAATTGAAATTTCTAGTACTTCCAAGACAAAGATCCAGTCTTTCGTTGGCATCTTGGAGGACTCTACCTCGTCTGTCTCTGTTGTAGGCAAGAATATCGAAGTTATTGACCGCTTCACTTATCTCGGAAGTGAAATTCATTGTGGTATTAGCTGCGAGTCTGAAGCCTAAAACGACTTAGACGAGCTGGTGCAGCTGTATACTCATTGGTCAAGAGTGTTTTGTGCTTCCTATATATCTGAGCAGAAGGACAAAGGATGGAATCTTTGGGTCTGTGGACTCCACTGTCCTGCTCTATAGCTGCAAGACTTTAATATTGTCTGGGGCCCTTAGGAGCCACCTGGACTCCTTTGGTACCAGGATGCTTCACAGGATTATGGGTTACCATTGGTCGGATTTCGAATCCAACTAATGACTCTACTCAGAAACTGGGATGTGTCCTGTTACTTGTATAATTCGGGTGCGCCAGTTCAGATTGTTTGGTCATATTCTCTTTACTGGGGATTTGGTTCGGTTGACGGCTAGTGTTGGTCGACCACGTGCCACATAGTCGCTGCAGATTAGGAGGTATCTTGCAGAGATGGAAACCCGACCTGATTATCTCCTTTCTAATTACTGCGTTCATCAGGATAAAGACAGTAGTTTGATAGAACTTATACATTTTCCCCTTGATTTGGTTTCTCAGTCCTCAATGAAGACGTAGGGACACCGCCTTGGTGTATGACATGTTTGGGGAATTTTTAGACCTGGTGAAATTCATCCATCACTAAGCATGATCACGACCAATTTCTCTCTTAAAGAGTGATTGGCGGGGAGAAGAGAATCGTCCCTGTACAGGACTGGTATTTTATTTCTCACTTATGACATGATGAAAAGCAAAACTGATCTCAAAATGCAATAGGCCAGAACGAGTACGGAGACTGTAAGGGAATTTACCATACGTTCAAACGACTTATCTAATTTGCTGCTTTAAGTCACGTCTCTGAATTTGTAAAAATAAAAAGTTAATTATATTTCATCCCCATAGATTCTTATGTACTTAGAATTTTCTCTGGTACTTAAAAAGTTTCCTAATTTGTCATTGAACGTTGATGCAATAATATGAGCATAAGTGTGGCCTGTTTGCAGCCATTGAACTAGTTAGAAATAAAATTCATTATCTCTTTGAAATCACATCCTACTTTCATTAAAAAAGGCAAAACATTAGATAATATATTTCTGCTTACACTGTCTGAAAACAAGATAAGATAGGGATGATTGGAATATTTTTGATCAACCAAGTTTAATCTGGAGCTAAACATAAAGAACCCGAAAAACATCAAAAAAGTTTTATACTGAGATCCCACCATTAATTCCTTGTCGAATGAATCCCATTTCTTCCACTTTCTCCGCTGATGCTTTCAAGAAAAAGATACTTATGTCTCAGAACCCCACATAAGATCGTGTATCAGGTCAAAGGAAATAATCATTAGGGTGTTTGAGGTGGGCAAGTACGAATACTGTAAGAATATCTCAACTTCTGATGGGCTGTATCTGTAACTAGAAAGTTTCAAGTCCACTTGAAATCTTTTCATTTTCTTAATGTTGTCTCGACGTCCACGAGGAGCATTATTATCATATAATTACATTTTCCACTTCTTTTACATATTTGAGACCCTTAATGTTGTGAACAACAGAAGGCACCGTTTGTGTTAGCTTTGACAGCACATATAGAATTCGAACAATACCTAAATAATTACCAAGAGCATTGCTTGATTCTTGCGAATGTATATATCTGGAATTCTGCGTTGAGCTTGTGGGATGTCGAACGAAAGGAACTTTCTCCCTTAGCCTATAACTCCTATTGGAGCCGTTGGAATGGTATCGCAATATAGGGGCGACTTAGATATATTCAGTCTGCAAGGATCCATGCCTCTGCAGACCTCACCTCCAGAGAAAGAACAGAATACAGAAAACGAAGAAAAACCAGAAGAAAAAAACAGGAAGAGAAAAATCGTGATGTGTGTGTGTGTGTGTGTGTGTGTGTGTGTGTGTGTGTGTGTGTTTGCAAGCGTGCCTGCGCGCTTTTGTCTGTACGTGCATATGTGTATAAATGTTTGTGTATATATGTGTGTACATGTACATATATATATGTATATATATGTGTGTGTGCGTGTGTGTATATGTGTGTGTGTTTATGTATGCATATACATATGTATATATATATGCATGTATATATGTATGTATATATGTATATATATATATATATATATATATATATATATATATATATGAATGTATGCATGTATATATGTATATATATTGTACATATATATATATATATATAGATATATATATATATAATATATATATCTATATATATTGAACTTTTATAGAAGTTCCTACCGTTAATAGTTATATTTACATGCCGAAATCTACCAGTAAATAATTGTTGGTTTTTTTAAAAACCATTAAAGATATTATTTACTCTTATTATATTACTATATATATATAATATATATATATATATATATATATATATATAGATATATATATATATAATACAGGCATACATACACACAAACGCACACAGTATGCACACGTATATATAGTCAAGTGCTTTGGATAATATAAAATATGTCTTGCATCGCCAGTGCAAGAGACTGTAGGTGAACCATGGACCTTTTCACTGATAACCTGTGCCCAAATGATACAGTAGTTTGTATTTACGCGCACACACACACTTTAATGTGTATGTCTCATATATATTATATATATATATAATATATATAATATATATATATATATATACATGTACACACATACGCACGCACACACACACGCACATACACACACACGCACACATACACAGAGGCGCATATATATAATGTGCATACAGCCATACAAATATGTGAATGTGTGTATGTGTATATATACGTACGTAAGACGACCCAATCATGGCATTTTGAACATACCAAGAGTTATTTCAATATAATAAAAAGTTTCTCACTATCCTATTTACGTGGCTTGTACGACGCCTTAAAACAGCCAACCATAACACTGATAACGCCCAAAACTATACTCAAAACATCTATAAACCAAAACCTCTATTCCTATTATGTTTCTTTAATAATCTTACATACCAATACATTTCTGAGGAGTGGCTGTGTGGTAAGTAGCTTGCTTACCAACCACATGGTTCCAGGTTCAGTCCCACTGCGTGGCATCTTGGGCAAGTGTCTTCTGCTATAGCCCCGGACCGACCAATGCCTTGTGAGTGGATTTGGTAGACGGAAACTGAAAGAAGCCTGTCGTATATATATATATATATATATATATATATATATATGTGTGTGTGTGTGTGTGTGTGTGTGTGTGGTGTGTGTGTGTTTGTGTGTCTGTGTTTGTCCCCCTAGCATTGCTTGACAACTGATGCTGGTGTGTTTACGTCCCCGTCACATAGCGGTTCGGCAAAAGAGACCGATAGAATAAGTACTGGGCTTACAAAGAATAAGTCCCGGGGTCGATTTGCCCGACTAAAGGCGGTGCTCCAGCATGGCCGCAGTCAAATGACTGAAAAAAGGAAAAAGAGTAAAAGAGAGAGTAAGAGTATTCTCTCAGACGTGGCTGTGTGGTAAGAAGCTCGCTTCCCATCCATATGGTTCCGGGTTCAGTCCCACTGTGTGACACTTTGGGCAAGTGTCTCCTACTATGGCCTCGGGTGGACCAAAGCTTTGTGACTGGATTTGTTAGACGGAAACTGTTTTAGTCATGAGAATGCGGCCATGCTGAGGCACCACCTAAAATAATTTTCGGCCGAATCACTCGACCCTCCAGTACTGATTTCTTTTTAAAACCTGGTACTTGTTCTATCGGTATCTTTTGCTGAAACGCTAAGTTACGAGGATGTATACGCATCTACACCGGTTGTCAGCGGTGGTGGTGCACAAACACAAATATGCATGTATGTATGCATGTATATATGTATGAATATTTGTATACATGTATGTATGTCATTCAGTTTTATTTCAAGATTTGTTGCCAAAGAGTCGGTCTCTAACCCAGATCCGAGGCTCCTACATTGGAATTTCAACAAAAGCAACAGGGTATGTATGTATGTATGTATGTGTATGTATGTATGTATGTATGTAGTATGTATGTATGTATGTATGTATGTATGTATGTATGTATGTATGTATGTATGTATGTATGTTTGTGTGATGTATGTATGTATGTATGTATTATGTATGTATGTATGATGTATGTATGTATATGTATGTATGTATGTTGTATGTATGTTGTGTGTATGTATGTATGTATGTATGTATGTATGTATGTATGTATGATGTATGTATGTATGTATGTATGTAGTATGTATGTATGTTTGTGTGTATGTATGTACGTATGTATGTATTTTGTGTGTATGTATGTATGTACGTATGTATGTATGTTTTGTGTATGTAATATGTATGTATATGTATGTATGTATGTACGTATGTATGTATGTTTGTGTGATGTATGTATGTATGTATGTATGTATGTATGTATGTTGTATGTATGTATGTTGTAGGTACTCTGTATGTATGTTTGTGTGTATGTATGTATGTATGTATGTATGTATGTATGTATGTATGTATCTATGTATGTATGTATGTATGTATGTACGTATGTATGTATGTTTGTGTGTATGTATGTATGTATGTATGTATGTATGTATGTATGTATGTATATATGTATTTATGTATGCATGTATGTATGTGTGTGTATGTATGCATGTATATATGTATGTATTTTTTTCTTTTGTGATGCTGCGTATGTATGTTAGTTAGTTAGTTAGTTAGTTAATTTGGCTCAAAAGCAAATAGCAAGGCCATGTAGGGGGACATGGAGTTAAGTACAGGGTGGTGTTCATGTAAAGAGTTCAGGCCACTTGAGGTCAAGGGAGGCTTTGAACAAAGCGGTCGTCGGCATCTTCACCATCTCGTCTGGCAGCTTGTTCCACGGATCCGCAACCCGACGGAGAAAGCTCCTCTCCTTCGATTGAGATGAAATCGTCGCAGGTAGAGCTTTTCGGAATGACCCCGCAGCCGACGCTCTGGAGCAGGAGTGAAGAACAGCTCTTTCGAGAGGTTACACTTTCCGCTTATGATGTTGTGGGCGAGAATGAGATCACCACGGCGGCGGCGTTTTCAAGAGAATAAAGGTCGAGCGTCCTCAGCCTTTCTTGATAGGACAAATTTTTGAGACCGTGAACCATGCGAGTAGCCAGCTTCTGGACTCTTTCGAGATGCTGTATGTCTTTGAGGAGATAAGGAGAAGAGGCTTGAATCCGTACTCCAATATGGGTCTCACCAGCGTGACATAGAGTGGTAGGAATATGGCTGCTGTGAGCATTCCGAATGACCGTCGAATCAAGAACAGAATTCCGCGTGCTTTGTTGGCAGCATGGACGCACTGGGCCGAAGGCGAAAAGGAGGAATCCCCCAAGATACCCAGGTCCTTTACCTGATCGGTCCTCTCCAGCAGCAAACGACCCGGTCGAAATCAAGTTGAGTTGCAGGAGGAGAGCCAACAGGCAGATGACAGCACTTTGACACGTTCAGACACAGGTCCCATTCGTTAGACCACTTCCAATTTGGTGGAGGCATCGACGAAGATCCTCTATATCACCGCGAGGAGCGACCAGTTTGATATCGTCGGCAAATAGAAGGGTGTGCTGCGTGAGGTCGTCGGGCAAGTCATTTATGAAGACTAAGAACAATAAGGGCCCAAGCACTGAACCTTGAGGCACGCCACTGCTCGCACTGAGACGTCGGACCGCGAACCATTAACTTGGACTTGGAAGGAGCGATCTGAGAGGAAGGCACCAACCCATCGTACAATATCCGGATGGAAACTATATGCTTGAAGCTTGACAAGTAATAGGCGGTGGTTTACCGAGTCAAAAGCTTTGGCAAAGTCCAATAAACGATGTCAACAGCATCACTATCATCGAGGATGCGCGTCACAATTCTTCCATTACCAGTAAGTTGGTCAAACATGATCTTCGGCACGAAGCCGTGTTGGGAATCAGAGATAGAGGCTGTGTTTTGGAGGTGGAGCATCATACTTTTCTTAAGGATATATATGTATATATGTATGCATACATGTATGTATACATGTATGTATGTATGTATGTATGTATGTATGTATGTATGTATGTATGTATGTATGTATGTATGTATGTATGTATGTATGTATTTATGTATGTATGTATGTATGTATGTATGTATGTATGTATATGTGTATGTAGTGTTGTGTCTCTGTAAGTATATGTGGTGTAGTGTATACAAGTATAATATATATATATATATATATATATATATATATATATATATATTATATATATATAATATATATACTTGTATACAGCTACACCACATATACTTACAGAGACACAACACTACATACATACATACATACATACATACATAAATACATGCATGTATACATACATGTATGCATACATATATACATACATACGCAGCATCACAAAAGAAAAAATACATACATGTATACATGCATACATACACACACGTACATATATAAGTGGAGGCGCAATGGCCCAGTGGTTAGGGCAGCGGACTCACGGTTTCGATTCCCAGACCGGACGTTGTGAGTGTTTATTGAGCGAAAACACCTAAAAGTTTCACGAGGCTCCGGCAGGGGGTGGTGATCCCTGCTGTACTCCTTCACCACTCTTTCTTCTGTTGGCCTGCTCGTTTAGCCAGCGGGGTGGCGTCATTCGAAGGCTAAAACAATGCGAACGCATTGTGACCAGCGATGGGTAACTACATCTGATGGACTGGTCGGTCACGTGACGTGATATATATAAAAACGACCTCGAACACACAAGTGCAAACAAGGGAGTCAGAGAAAGGCAGAATGCCACTTACACCTGAACATACTACAAGAAATATTCTTTTAAAAAAACTTTTCTTCTAATTTTTCTAAATTAATTATTTATCGTTACAGTTGAAAAGGTCTCCAAATGACCGAAACCGGTACTGAAAGATTCACTATAAAGTTACCTTAGCATTTTCTATTTTTGACTTGTTTTTTTCATATATATCAACTCGTGTGTTCCTTTCCACCCTTACACACATATATATATATATATATATATATATATATATATAGTGTGTGCATTATTGAGTGTGAGTAGGTGTGCTTATGGGTTGCTCATAGCTCGTTGTTTATTTAATATTTCTGTTTGCTCGGTCTCGTTTCCTCGTTTCACATAAGTCTTATACATGCTCTCCGTTCGAGATAAGGCAAACTCTCTCATACGCGGACACACTCATACAAAGATACACACACACACACACACATGCACGAGTTTTAATTATGTGTGTGTGTGTGTGCATGATAAAAATGAAGTTATTTTTACACTTGTGTAGGTAATTCTTAAGTCAGCCGACACTTGGAGAAACGGCTTTCAAGCCTTTTGACCGGAAAAAAGACCTCATTAACCCACTAGAAAATTATAAATATACACACATATGTCTGTATGTAAGTGTGTATATTTGTATGTATGCATGTATGCATGTACATATATATATGCATATATCTATATATATACATGTATGTATATATGTATATACATTTATATATATGTGTGTGTGTATGTATATATATGAGTGTGTGTGTGTGTGTATGAGTATGTAATATTATATATATATATATATATATATATATATATATATATATATACACATACACAATATATAGAGATATAGTTATGGCGGTGCTCGTGAATGTCCGTCATCAAAAGACTGAAACCCGTTCAAGAGCAAAGAGAAGTATGTTTTCGCTTATCCGTCCCTTAACTACGGATGATAAACATACGCACGCAAACACACTCAAACACACCCAAACACACACACACACACACACACACACAAACACACACATGCACACACACACCACACACACACACACAAAATACATGCATACATTCGTGCATAAAAGCATATTATATGCACGAATATACAAATTCACAGGTTTAGATACATATATGCATACATACATACGTTAATAAATACTACATACATTTGTAGACAGACACACAAGCAAACATGCATAGACAGACAGACACACAGATATACAGGTAGACAGTCAGAGAGACTGCCAGATAGATAGCTACCTAGCTAGCTAGATAGATAGATAGCTATATATATATATATATATATATATATATATATATATATATAATTTTATTTTATCTAGTTTCAGCTCACGAGATAGATAGATAGTAAGTTTCTGTATTGGCCACAACAGGCTGCACACAGATGGGACAAATTACAAGTAGAGACTTTTCTTTTGGGGGATGAAAAAAAAGTGGCGTAAGTTTTCTATCAAAAAGGGATCGTAAAAGGGAAAAGAAAAAAAGAACAAAAATGGAAAAGAAACAAAAGAAAAGAAAAAAAGAAAAAGAAAAAAGAGGAAAAACGGGGAAGAGGAAAAAAAACGATCAATAGGAATCGTGTATCACAGTGTCATATGTACGGTGTAAAAGGGGAAGCAGATAAGGTTTATCCGTGGGAGAAAAGCCTACGAAAAAGACCACGGTAACCTCGGTCAAATTGTTATATGTTACCACATTGTTTGCAAGTGGGTAACCCTCTGTTTCAATTTGGGATCATAGGATTATGCTCAAGGTGGCTTCGTCATTCATACGTGCATCCTTGCTACATTCACCCATCTTTTTTTAAAACATTCGCTAGACAAAACTTGCCTCTCTACTCTCACTTTCCTTTTCAAGTGGTTCTTGAAGAAGTTGATGAGAGATTGACCAGAGAGGAAAGTGTTTGTCTCCATCCTTCAGACGCGTCCACCAGATACATTCTTCGCCATAGCACAAGGGTGATGAAAATAGCTCTCCTTCCCGTTTGAAGGAAGGAGGCGTGACAATATTGACGATAGACTCAGCTGATAAATGACTCGTCCAACACGTGACAGCAGTTGTTCGACATAAGCCCACAGGTCGGAAATTGTGGGACACCAGAGTGCGTGCAGAACGGTTTGTCGTTCTGACCGCATCTCGGGCAGGTCGGGCCCGTGTTTCTCGAGCCTGTCTGTAGAGCTTATCCCGAACGGGTAGCGCTTCTCGGTAGCACTGCCAGGCCAGGGATCTCTGGAAGTTATCCATGGGCCCTGGCCCGAAAGTCGTCCCGAACAGGCGGGTCAGGTATTCCTCGTCGACGTCCAGGTTCGCCCTGAGCTCGTCGTCGTACCTCCCCTCCACTACACCCCTGTAGAATGCTTGGGTTGTGATGGATTCACTCAGGGTCGACCCGGGACGGCAGAGTTGCCTGAGAGCAACGCGACACTAGATGGATAGATAGATAGATAGATAGATAGATAGATAGATAGATAGATAGATAGATAGATAGATAGACGCATAGACTAAGAGACGTTAGTAGATGATTATATATAGACATACATACACACATTCATTCAAACATACGTTCGGATATACATAGACAGACATACACATAGACGGACAAACAGACAGATAGATAGATAGATAGATAGGCAGACAGACAGATAGATAAATATATATATATATAGAGAGAGATAGATAGATAGATAGATAGATAGATAGATAGATAGATAGATAGATAGATAGATAGATAGATAGATAGATGGATAAATGGATAGATAGATAGATAGATAGATAATAGATAAGATAGATAGATAGATAGATAGATAGATAGATAGAAGATAGATAGTAGATAGATGGATAGATAGGTAGATAGATAGATAGATAGATGGATAGATGGATAGATAGATAGATAGATAGATAGATAGATAGATAGATAGATAGATAGAGATAGATAGATGGATAGATGGATGGATAGATAGATAGATGGATAGATGGATAGATGGATAGATAGACAGATGGATAGATAGATAGATAGATAGATAGATAGATAGATAGATAGATAGATAGATAGATAGATAGATAGATAGATAGATAGATAGACAGATAGTGGTAACGCCGGATATATAATCGCCATGAGACATGAAAATCTTTAAAAACACATGTTCATTTATTCCTAATACAGATTTGTTTATATAGATAGAGAACGAATTCTTGTTGATCTATGGTTAATTTCCTCAAATATTTGCCTTTAGCTTTCTTGAACAAATTATCTATGAAACATCTTATTTCGTACAATGGTAAACATCTGTAATGAACATCTACCTTATCTGATAGAAGCTATTGATGGCGTTTTAATGAAAATATATAATATATGTTTTCAGAACGAGGCTAGATTTTGTCATATGCAAACATGCTTAGATACAGAGACGTTTGTTTTATGATTTGATATGCGAATGTGGTGGTGTGAGGTTCAGTGTGTGTGTGAATACTTTTTCTGCGTGTATGTGCGTAGATGTGTGTTTGTGTGTCTGCCTTTATGTACGTGTGTGTGTGGATGTATATATCTTTGTGTCTCTGTGTGTGTAAATGCATGTGCGTATATATATATATATATATATAGCATTATTAAAATCTCTGAACGAGATGTAAACAGTAACCGCTCGACAATGTAAGGTATAATAGCCATCTCAATATGGCTGACCACAAAGAGTGGGTGTTACTCTAGCTTTTAGCCCCAGGAGATCATCGTCTCCAGCTGGCTTTAGGCACACTATCTGTTGCCTTATGGTATTTGCAAAGGGAGGCCATCCCTCTCTCATAAGCCTAAGTGATACGCACGGACCGCAGTTTCGAGGTTGTTGCCTCTTGTCAACGGGCGGTTATCACCGGTTCACGATGAAGGGAAGCCTGTATGCAAACTACTTAGTGTTTTTCTAGTAACTTCCGTCACTGATTTCGAAAAATGTCTGCAAGCATTATTAAATCTCTGAACGAGATTGGTTTCGATTCCTGGACCGGGCGTC
>NW_021824833.1:60000-65901 GCF_006345805.1 Octopus sinensis | reverse complement strand
ATATATATATATACTATATACATATATACATATATATATATATACATATATATATATAATCTATATATACATATATATATATGTATATATGAATATATTACACACATATAAGATACATATATAATACATATATGTATATATCTACATATATATATATATACATATATATAATGTATATTGTGTGTGTGGTCGTCATATGAAAGTACACACGCACCCACACACACACACACACTGACACCACTCACGCACACGCGGATACACCACCCACCAACACGCGCAGTCTCACAACTTAACATGGCACTTTTGACGTTTTCATTAATATTATAAACAGCAGACAAAACTAATCCCCTCGCTTCTTCCCTCCCCCTTTCTCTCTCTCTCTCTTTCTCTCTCTCTTGCTTATCTTTCTGTCTCCCTCTTTCATTCTTTCTTTCTCCTGATGAAGGAGCATGAAGCGGAATTGATGAAGATTGACAACGGATCTGATGTCGCTTCGGTACAGAAGAATGATGAAAGAAGGTTCCTTGTGTCAAGTTCAACCTCCACAGACCAGCAGAGAGAGGGAGGGGGAGACAGATGCATGTACCGGGGTAGTAAAAATTGAGGGATGTAGTGGGAGTAACTGTTTAGTGGAATGAGGGAAGGGAGCGTCGTGGAGGACGTGGAGGAGGAGTGGGAGGAAGAAATTGGATCGAAGAATGAGTGGGGTTTAGTTTGCCCTGAAATGCAATTGTGCAGAGAATGCTGCAATGAATTTGGAAAGCATTTTCTCTTCTTTTAAGCCCTTCACGCAACACTGGAAACTGCCGGAGCGTTAAGAAGAAATCCGAAAATGTCGTTTTGGTTTCATTAGTCTCTGGGTTTAATTAGAAATACTCGCTACGTTGTATATTGTTGGTTCTCGAGATTTATAACAGGACACTAGCAGTATCGCCCGGCGTTGCTCGGGTTTGTTTCGACCCTTTAGAATTGGAATTTTTGAAAAGTAAAAAATTTGCCTTATGTAGCTTGTTATTCTCTTTAAGCGAACTTTTTTCTGGTTGAAATACACCGAAAAATGGCGACACAGCAGTCAAAGAATCGTAAAAAATAGGGATTTTCATTGAAAAAAAGCACCTTTTTGATGTAAATAATTTTTGGTGTTAACATGGTCCGATTTGAATGTTTTCTTCTACGGAAGGAAGAGCAAGCCTTCTTCTATCATACTCTCAATTTTGGTCAACTTGCGCCACAGGGTCTCGGAGGAGATAGTGTTAGTTGAAGGCTACCAAACCTGCCACACACAGACAACTTCAGCTTTATATAGAGAGAGATTATACAAAGCGAATCCAGCCGATATTCCCTATAACACTTCATAATGGTTACTGATATCTTCGTTTTGTTCGTATGGTCTTCTTTCAGCTTCAGCTCTCCTCCACAAGACACCGCACATATATTTACATACCTCAGGTCTACATACATACATACATACATACATACATACATACATACATACATACATACATACATACATACATACATAATTTCAGCAAAACAATTAAGATTCAAATGAATTCAAATGAATATGGTACTTAACTTAGATGCACCAGAATTCTTTATGGTATTAACCATAAAATTATGTGGGGTGATTATAACCAAGAAAAAACGTAACAAGAATGTTCTTTACTTTGGCTAAACCTACCTCGCTGTCTTTCTTGCTACTATAAAATTCTTGGCTAAACCTACCTTGGCTAAACCTACCTCGCTGTCTTTCTTGCTACTATAAAATTCTTGGCTAAACCTACCTTGGCTAACCTACCTTGGCTAAACCTACCTCGCTGTCTTTCTTGCTACTATAAAATTCTGTCTGCAACAGTTAGATGTGAACTGAACCGGTGTGTGACCATGTCTCCTGGAACTTATATCTGCATCTTTATGGATGGATTTACCTTCTCTGGGAAGTTAATAATCATTTTAAAAACTTTTTTTAAAAACTGTTCATTGTTGGAAAACATATAAAGTCTGCTTATAATCTTACTTCAAATTCATAGAACTCACTCCTAATACTCCATAAGGATATTTACACTCTCTAGGATGTTTGGAAAACATATATGTGATTTAGCTGATGAATACTTGACATTATATTTGCTGTAATATTTGCAGCTTTAAATAAAATGTTCTTAGTATGAAACAATTGTACTAAACTACTGATCCATTCTTGTTACTTTTTTCTTGGTCTACATACATACATACATACATACATACATACATGATGGTTGCCCCCTCGTTATCGAGTATGGCCATTGCACGAAGCTTAACTGTTATTGGTGCTGTGATCGAACGTGACTTTTTTGCCCAGCTAAAGATCTACAATGTCTTGTACAGAATTGGCAGCTAAAACCTTTACCGGCAGTAGCCGACTGTAGTTGTAACTGGGCTTCATGTACCTTTGCATGTCGTTTAAGTCCTCCCGCCGAATTACACTTTCTTCCACATGCCCAACAGATATGATTAGTATGGTGTGTAACACCACCACCAGTGGCCAGGTTATCACTCATCTGTCTCGCTTTATGACTACGAAGATAACTCTTGAGTCCAGCTTTACTGAGGCAGGGTCATACATACATACATACATACATACGTACATACATACATACATACATACATACATACATACATACATACATACGGATGATAACATAAAGCTGAAGATCAGTGAAAAAGAGAATACCTATGCTGAACTATTGAGAAATCTACAGTTACTCTATCCAGATTACAAGTTCAGGTTTATACCTGTAATTATTGGAGCTCTGGGATATGTAACACACTGCCTAAATACCAATTTTGAGAAATTACGCTTCTCAAAATCAGAAAGGAGAAAGCTAATTCGAAGGCTACAGATCCAGTCCATCAATGGAACTGTAAAAATCTGTAGAACTTTCCTGAAGTTTATCAATAAGAACATGTCTAGATATGCAACTATATGCATGAGAATACATACATAAAAAAAGTTTTTATGAATATTATTCTGTCTAAGACGGTGATGTCTTCATCAAACGAACTACTACTAAAAAATCATTGTTATTATTATTATATTATTATTATTATTATTATTATTATTATTATTATTATTATTATTATTATTATTCGAATCTTTCGCACGCTCGTCAAAAATGCTTAGCGGCATTTCGTCCGTCCTTACGTTCTGAGTTCAAATTCCGCCGCGGCCGACTTTGCCTTTCATCCTTTAGGGGTTGATAAATTAAGTACCAGTGAAACACTGGGGTCGATGTAATCGACTAGTCTCCTCTCCGAAATTTCAGGCCTTGTGCCTCTAGTAGAAAGGATTATTATTATTATCATTATATTTGCTGCGGAGTACGTCGGACGTGTTTTCGAACGCTCGAAGTAAGTCTTCATTATATTCATTCTATACACCCGTTTGGTGCTGTTTTTCGCTCGGAATTTTCGCTCCAATTTGTTACTGAAAAATCCAAGAACTTGTGACTAGGTTTTCTGTGGTTGTTTGGCCCTGTAAGGGGTAATATTAAGCCCACCAGAATATCGCTCGAGAGGCGTTTAAAAGCAATTCCGTCAAGATGGCGACGTCCATTTTAAAATTTAGAAAAATCGATGGGAAGAGGGCAGACTATCACCACCACCAGAAACGTTAGAAAACACAGCCAGGAAAATAGTGACGTAACACTGCATTAGTCGTAAATCGAAACGGCTCGGAATGGCAACGAACACCTAGATAGAAAGGGTCCTTCACGATATTTAGCAGGACATCGGCCGTATATCGAGGGTGAAGCAGTTAGTCGGGGTGAAAGTTTTTTAAAACTGAGGACCTGGCTATTAAACACTCGCTGGCCGCCTGCTGTAGCGAGGTATTCGTGCTCTTCATTACATATATGGGAAGAAGGGCGATGAAGATTATCATATAGGAAGTGCCACCAGAACTAGATCTGTAGTGGGTACTCGCTTGCGTGGTAATAAATGAAAGTGACAATCTGAAGTTCCATTATGGAGTTCTATAAGGGATTGGTGGCGGGAAAGAACGATGACGTCCTCGGAGTAATTCTGGGCGTCGGTAAAGATCAATCAGCTGGTCTTTTCCGGAGGACTTTCGGGCCGGGGGCCTATAGATAACTTCCAGAAATCGCTGGCCTGGCAGTGCTACCAGGGAGCCCTGTCGGTTCGAGACAAGTCCTACAGATACGGAAGTGCTGTCTGACGGACCTGTCCGAGGTGTACGCAGGGCAATTAAACCGCCCCGCCTGCACTCGTCCAGTGTCCGGGCACTACTGACTTGTGGAGCTTTGTTGACGCGTGTAGGACGGATCCGGTTATCAACCGAGTCCACCGTGAAGATCGCACCGCCGCCTTCTTTTGGCCGAGAAAAAAACGTCAGTTTTCATCTGTTTGGTGGTTATGGCGAAGGAGGTAGTGTTGTGGGCGAGATTGAAAGGTCTGAAGACAGATGCTTTCCTCTTCGGCGAAGCCCTCGTCGACTTTTCCAAATTCCATCTGAAAAGGAAAGTGAAAGTGAAGGAAGTTCTGCCCCACCCCCAATATTTCTGTTGAAAGGTGGGTGAATGTGGCGAGGATGGCACGTGTGAATAGGCCTACTCTGAACATTCGCTTGTAAACCGGAGGAGTCGAGAAGGAGAGGAGCGCCTGCCGAGGTGCACCTCGCGTTCGGGGTAACCAGGGTGTGTGGGGTTCCTCAGTGGTCCCTATGTGGAACTCTCCACTTTTGGAGAATTTTTGATTGTTTAATTATATTGTTAATTGACATTATTTTATTGTTTAATCGATTTTTGGGGGGTTAAACCCCACTTGTCCCTTGCTTTGTATTGTCCCTATTTGCTTCTATGTTCGGCCCTTGTGGCCAATAAAGAAACAATTATTATTATTTCGTCTGTCTTTACGTTCTGAGTTCAAATTTTGCCGAAGTCGACTTTACCTTTCTTCCTTTAGGAGTCGATAAATTAAGTACCAGTGAAATACTGAGGCCAATGTAATCACCTAGCCCCCTCTCCCCAAATTGTTGCCCTTGTGGAAAAATTTGAAACCATTATTATTATTAAAAATATAAAAAGAATAAATTATTATTATTATTATTATTATTATTATTATTATTATTATTATTATTATTATTATTATCATCATCATCATCATCATTATCATTATTATTATTATTATTATCATTATTATTATTATTATTATTATTATTATTATTATTATTATTATTATTATTATCTAACACTTACGCATCACGGCACACTGCATCTTCTATTGTCACATGCCTGATTATAATGCGTGTTAATTACTTTTGCAGTAAAACAAAATATCTCGTGTGTAATGCAAGAAGACATGCAAGAAGTGTGAGGTGTGAATGGAAGAAGAAGAAGAAGAAGAAGAAGAAAAGAAGAAGAAGAAGAAGAAGAAGAGGATGAGGAAGGAGAAGAAGAAGAAGAAGAGGAGGAGGAAGGAGGAGAAGAAGAAGAAGAAGAAGAAGAGGACGAGGAAGGAGAATAAGAAGACGAGGAAGAGAGAAGGAAGAAAAGAAGACGGAAGGACGAGAGAAGCAGACAGAAGAAGAAGAGAAGAAAGAAGAAGAGAAGAAGAAGAGAAAGAAGAAGAAGAAGAAGAAGAAGAAAAAAGAAGAGGAAAGAAGAAGAAGAAGAAGAAAAGAAGACGAAGAAGAAGAGAAAGAAGAAGAAGAAGAGAAAGAAGAAGAAGAAGAGAAAGAAGAAGAAGAAGAGGATGAGGAAGGAGAAGAAGACGAGGGTGAGGAAGGAGAAGAAAAAGACGAGGACGAGGAAGGAGAAGAAGAAGAAGAAGAAGAAGAAGAGGATGAGGAAGGAGAAGAAGAAGAAGACGAGGGTGAGGAAGGAAAGAAGAAGAAGAAGAAGAAGA
>NW_021824833.1:32500-55000 GCF_006345805.1 Octopus sinensis | reverse complement strand
TGTAAGAAGGGTCAACTTGCTGTTAATAATAAACAATTAACTCCACAATCTCCATGTTATTCTTCTTATAAATGAATATGTGTGTGTATGTGTACATGTGCGTATTAAAATGCAAAGACAAGTAGATGCTTCGAGAGCTTTCTCATGTACAAAAGAAACATATTAACATATTCAACAAAATATGCTACCGTTTTCAAGCGTTTTAAAGGTGATTTAATCATGCTGTAAGAGAAAGGAAAATAATTTTATCTCTCTTAATATTAATTCTAGAAGTTTACATATGTTTTTCTTACAAAATTCCCATGGTGCCTGTGGTTGGTTTCCTTCTTATGGCTGCTTGATGGTAGTAGTAGTAACAATTTTAGCGCTGCCACTTGTCTTTTGTTCCTCATAAAGAATGTTGGTATTAAAGAGTGTCTGTTACTGTGTTTATTATATATATATATATATATTATATATATATATATATATATATATATATATATATATATATATATATATATAAATATATATAAATATATATATACACATATACATACATACATCCACACACACGCAAACACTCACACTTACACGGGAACGCTACCAAACTCTCCAGATTCTTTACCTGTGTTGTGTAAGTTTTTCCATTTATTTTGGTTTTCTCCTCTTCACAGACTTTTTATATATTTTTCTCTTTTTCTCTCTTTTCCAAATTTTTATTTAAAATTTCCTCGTTTAAAAAAAAACAAACATTTCATTCTTCTTCGTAATCTCTAAATATAAAGCTGAAGTTGTCTGTGTATGGCAGGTTTGGTAGCCTTCAACTAACATTAATCTCCTCCGAGACCCTGCGGCGCAAGTTGACCAAAATTGAGAGTATGATAGAAGACGGCTTGCTCTTCATTTCGTAGAAGAAAAAATTCAAATCGGACCATGTTAACACCAAAAATTATTTACATCAAAAAGGTGTTTTTTTTTTCTATGAAAATCCCTATTTTTTACGATTTTTTGACTGCTGTGTCGCCATTTTTCGGTGCATTTCAACCAGGAAAGATGTTCACTTAAAGAGACAAGCTACATAATGCAAAATTTTTACTTTTCTAAAATTCCAATTCTAAAGGGTCGAAACAAACCCGAGCAACGCCGGGCGATACTGCTAGTTCTATTATACAGAAAGGAAGGGGTGAAAGATGAATAACGAAGGAGGGAGTTTGAGCGTGAATAAATGCGTGTGTAAGAGAGGTATATTTGCCTGCGCGTGTACAATGGAAATGGGATGGTAATGTTCAACGTTGAAAATGTGTGAGTATATGTGTGTATCCGTGTGCGCGTACAAGAGAATAATGTGAAAATTTGTATATACTCTTTTACTCTTTTACTTGTTTCAGTCATTTGACTGCGGCCATGCTGTATATACGTGTAAAGTAAAAAGAATTCTTGTCCGGTACCGGATCGATCCCAAAATTTAATGAGACTGTGCCAGTCACGAGGCCAAACACCCCTGAAAGTTTCATCCGAATCTATCCAGCGGTTCTTGAGTTATCTCGTCCACGGATAAACTAACAAATGCGACTGAAAACAATATCTCCGCCTTCGTTAAGGCGTAGGTAATAATGATTTCTTTTCTTTTTTTTTAAGCCATAAAATACATATTTATTTTTCAAAATGAAACAAAAACGAACGGTTACATGGAAAATAATCGTTATATTTTATACATCCACTTTGTATTTGAGAAGTCTCTAAAACTTTTTTCAGTTGCAAAGTCTTTGGTCAGATCCTCAAAATTAATCTTAGGTTAACAGATCTGCATCTATATTTAGTAGAGATAAAGACATCCCAAATATTATTTCAGCAAGTTTAAAGTGATTTCTTTTGTGCCGTAAACCATTTACCCTTTCTATGGTGCCCTTTTCCCTAATGTCCTGAGCACGTGCTTATTTTGCATAATGTTAATCCAGCCTAGTTTATTGGAAACGCCCTTTTTTTTTTGATTTCTGGGAACTCTGAGTAAATGCTTGTGCCACAAGCATATCATTGTCCTCACTGATAAACCTGACCGGTTGACCACTTTTCTGTGCCTCGCAGATGAACTAAGTCTGCTCATATTTGTTTGATATTCTCTAAGCTGTTAATCTTGATGGAGCTGGTCTTTGATAGAATAAGTACTAGGCTCACAAAGAATAAGCCCTGGGGTCGATTTGTTCGACTAAAGGCGGTGCTCCAGCATGTCCGCAGTCAAAATGGCTGAAACAAGTAAAAGAGTAAAAGAATATTGATTTCAAAATTTGTCATAACGCCAGCAAGTTAGGAGAAGGGGTTAAGACAATTACATCGACCCCAATGTGTAACTGGTACTTATTTTACCTACCTAGAATGGATGAATGGCAAAGACGACCTCGGCGAAATTTGAACTCAGAATGTGCAGACGGATGAAATACCGCTGAGCATTTAAACCGGTGTGCTAACGATTCTGCCAGCTTGTTACCTAATAAGAGTTAAGAATACTGGAAAATGTTTCCTGCTGAGTAATCAGATATCAAATCTGGACAATTTCTTCTTATTTTTTATTCACCATTACACGTGTTTCATTTGGTAGTAGTAGTTGCAAAAAAGTAAACGCGTAATAGAAAAACATGTTAGGGATGTCCTATTAGAAATTCTTCAAACAGAGAATCAAATAATGTATGTGTATATGTATGTATGTGTGTTGTTGTTAAGCAACCAGACGGGTAAGGGTAATTAGGTGATGGTCTAGGGCTTAGGGGCGGGAGACCCCTGACCTTGGAAAAGAAAAAAAAAACTTTGGTCGTCTTGTTGTAGTCGAGGGCTCTCCGTTGACGCCCGACACCACTGGGAGGTGGCCCTCGAAATCGCTGGAAATGGAGATCTCCAGGTCCAAATTCTTGAACGGCTGTATGTGTGTGTGAAAAGTGAGGTGAAGACGCATGGCTCAGTCGTTAGAACGTTCGATTCACAATCATGAGGTTGTGAGTTCGAATCCCAGACCGAGCTGCGTGTTGTGTTCTTGAGCAAGACACTTTATTTCACGTTGCTCCAGTTTACTCAGCATTAGATATGAGTTGCGACATCACTGGTGCCACGCTCTATCGGCCCCTTTGCCTTTCCCTTGGATAACATCAGTGGCATGGAGAAAGGAGACTTGGATAGGGGAGACGTGTACCTTGGAGGAGAACTTTCTAGGTTCAATCCCATGGTCATTCATGACCGAATGCAGTCTTTGCTCTTATTTATGTATGTGTGAAGGCGCGTGGCTTAGTGGTTATGTATATATCTGGCGAACGATCGTAAGGACATGAGTTCGATTCCTGGCGGCGCTTTGTGTCCTCGAGCAATGCACATTATTTCCCCTTGGTCCAGTCTACTCGGCTGGCAAAACATGAGTTGTACCTGTAATTGAAAAGGGCCAACGTTGTCACACACTGTTTCACGGTGAATCTCCCAAAGAATTACGTTGAGAGTATGTGTGCTTGTGGAGTACTCGACCACTTGGTTAAATTTTACGAGCAGGTTGCTCCGTTGATTGGATAACTGGAATCCTAATCGTCGTAACCGACGGAGTACCGGTTGTGTGAAGTTCGTTCTGTCCACCCCAAAGATCTTCTATCTTTACTGTTTCAGCCATTGCTTAGCCTTTTTTGGCAAATCGTTGCGTGTGTGTATGTGTATGTGTGTGTGTTTATACGTATGTGTGTGTATGCTCGCGTGATCGTGTGTATGTATGTATACGTCTATGCACATCTATGCATGTATACATACGCATAAACAAGGAAACGTGTGTGTATGTGTGTATCTCCACCCTTAAACACACACATACACATACACAGCTATCACTCAAAATTTTAAGTGGTCACTTGTTTTGCTAGAAGTAACAGCTACAACTTTCTTAAATCATACCCGACTGTCATAAAAAGGATAGGATGGTCATGGCTTGAACGCTCTTGATCATAAATCTACTCAATAAAGGCTGGACCCAGGGTTAAACATAACATAAGCCGCTTTCTATTATTTATAAGTGGTGGATCAAATATTTTATTGCGTAGCTGGAAGCATTCGGAAAACGCGAGTATGATAATAACAACAACAACAAAACAACAACAACAACAACAATAATAATAATAATAATAATAATAATAATAATAATAATAATAGTAATAATGGAGTAATAATAATGATAATAATAATAATACTGATAATAATAATAATAACAACAACAACAACAATAATAATAAGAAGAAGAATAATGATAATAATAATAATAATAATAATATTAATAATAATAATAATAATAATAATGATGATGATGATGATGATGATGATGATGATGATGATAATAATAATGATAATAATAATAATAAAAATAATGATAATAATAATGATGATGATGATGATGATGATGATGATGATGATAATAATAATAATAATAATAATGATAATAATAATAATAATAATAATAATAATAATGATATTGAGAAGAGCATTGTCGATGTGAGAACTGTTGCTGCTCATGTATTTTAATTTAACTTAAAAAAAAAATGAACGAACTATTGTTTAGTTTAATGGCCTACCAATGTACACTATGAGTTTCTTTGCCCTAGGAGTCGGGAAGACACTCGGCAAGAAATGGAAGCAAATTTGAAAGAAGAAAAAAAAAAAAAAATAATAATAATAATAATAACAATAATAATGATAATAATACTAATAATATAATAATGAATGATGATGATGATGATGATGATGATGATGATGATGATGATGATGATGATGATGATGATGATGATGATGATGATGATGATGATGATGAAATAATAATAATAATAATAATAATAATAATAATAATAAATATGACAATATACAAACAATGTATGTTTTATTTGACGATCTTCTATAATAGACACAACAGCGACAGCAGATACGTAGCGGAAATGTTGAACCTACGAACGTACGAGCTTTTATTTTTGTGAGGGTGCGCGTCCATCTCTCTCTCTCTTTCTCTCTCTTTCACCCTCTCTCTACTTTCATCTCTCTGTTTCTTTCTCTCTTTCTCTCTCTCTATCTGTCACTCTATACTCCCCTCCTACCGCCTTTCTTTCTTTGTTACCCCCTCACTCCGACAACTTTTTTACGTAGCTTCTTCCTTCCTTTTATCGTGCTGCGTTCTTTCTTTTTTCCTCTTCTTTATTCACCGCTAAAATTGCTTAGCTTTTTTTCTTGCTAATATCATTCTTCTTCTTCTTTTTCTTCTCTTCTTCTTCTTCTTCTTCTTCTTCTTCTTCTTCTTCTTCTTTCTTCTTTTCTTTTCTTCTTTTTCTTCTTCTTCTCTTTTTCTTCTTTTTTTCTTCTTCTTTTTCTTCTTCTTCTCTTCTTCTTCTTTTTCTTCTTCCTTTTTCTTTATCTTCTTCTTTCTTCTTATCTTATTCTTTTCCTCCTCCTCTTCCTTCTCCTTCTCCTCCTCCTCCCCATCTTCTTTATCTTCTTCTTCTTCTTCTTCTTCTTCTTCTTCTCCTCCTCCCCATCTTCCCCCTTCTTCTTTATCTTCTTCTTTATCTTCTTCTTCGTCTTTTTTATCTTCTCCTCTCCTCCTCCTCCTCCTCCCCTTCTTCTTCTTTACCTTCTTCTTCTTTATCTTCTTCTTTATCTTCTTCTTTATCTACTTCTTCTTCTTCTCCTCCTCCTCCTCCTCCTTCTTTATCTTCTTCTTTATCTTCTTCTTTATCTTCTTTATCTTCTTCTTCTTCTTCTTCTTCTTCTTTATCTTCTTCTTCCTCTTCTTCCTCCTCCTCCTCCTCCTCCTCTTCTCCTTCATTTTTTCTTCCATTTCTCTCTCTCTCTCTCTCTCTTATTAAATAACAGTGACATTACGCAACATACCTTGAGCTTTGTGAGAGAATTTTGATAGAGAGAAGAGGACGGACTCACACATACATACACACACACACACTCACGTACACACATACACAGGCGCCCGCGTATACATACACATACATACTTATATTCTTTTATTCTTTGTTTTATTGGTTTCCGTTATTCGACTGCGGCCATGCCGGAGCACGCCTTTAGTCGAACAAATCGACCCGAGGACTTATTCTTTGTAATACTAGTACTTATTCTATCGGTTTCTTTTACCGAACCGCTAAGTTACGGGGACGTAAACACACCAACATCAGTTCTCAAGCGATGGTGAGGTACAAACACAGGCACACAAACATATAAATACATACATACATATATATATATATACTAGCAGTATCGCCCGGCGTTGCTCGGGTTTGTAAGGGAAATAACTATATAAGCATTTTTAGAGAGTTACTTCCCTTATAGATGCCAATTCGGGCTTTCTTAGCCATTTCTGTTTTGGTGTCTTCAAGCCATGAAGTCGTTGTTCTAAAAGAACGCTGGTCTCCTTGACAATGCTTTACGACGTTGATTTCCTTACACTCCCTTCCCCACAGCTTCACGAGGGAGGGAAGAAGGGGGAGAAGCAACACAGGTGCAGCTGTGAGCGTGGACGCCAACTCCGCCGCCATCGACACACGAAAAAATATGCATTAAAATGGAATAAAAAATGATGTTAAATTATTTTAAAAATCGTAGACTCATCGTAGACGCGCGCTAATAGCCAGACGGGCTCGATATGAATCACGACTATAAGATACCCGAATTTGGTTAAACTGCACCGCAAAATGTGGGAGTAGTTAGGAATCTAAATCGAAGGGGACAGACACTCACACAACTACAGTTTATATATATCTATATATATATATATATATATATATATATATATATATATATATATATATATATATATATATACATACGACGGGCTGCTTTCAGTTTCCGTCTACCAAATCCACTCACAAGGCTTTGGTCGGCCTGGGGCTATAGTAGAAGACACTTGCCTAAGGTGCCATGCAATGGGATGAGCCCGGAACCATGTGCTTGAGAAGCAAGCTTCTCACCACACAGCCACTTATATATATGTGGGATAATATATATATATATATATATATATATATATATGTGTGTGTGTGTGTGTGTGTGTGTGTGTGTGTGTGTGCGTCCATGTGTTTGTACACCTAACCCCGAGCTAGGTTTCTCTGTAAGAAGCTTACGAAACTTTAAGTCTCATAGTGCCGAAACTATGTCACCTCTCAGCCCCCGTCACATGATTACAAGCATGCAATCATAGAATTCTTCTTCAATTATTTTACATTTATTCACTTTAAAAATCTTGTTGTTATAATTCTACATTGCAGTTTGATGAACCAGCAGCAATGAAACTTCGAAGTCATTATCAACTTTAAACCAAAATCAAAAAAAAAGTACACAGACAGACAGCCACACACACACACACTTCTGTTTATAACTGACAACCAGATATGTCTCACTTGCGGTAAGTCTTAATCTATTTCTTAATAATAATAATAATGATAATAATAATAATAATAATAATAATAATAATAATAATAATAATAATAATAATAATAATAAACTGATTGGAAGTGTTATCAACTGATTGGAAGTGTTATCATGTACATTGTTTTGTCTTGGTATAAAAGATGGGCTACAGCAAATATTCTGCTCAATACCACAGATTTGCTTGTCAGTTGTTTGACCTTAACCAGTTGAGCATGTCCCTTAGTGGCTGACGATATGTGCATCTCTGATCACGAGCAGAAGTAGTGGGGGAGCATCATAGCCATGTGTTGAGAGGGATTCTTTGGGGTTTGAATAATTCAACTCTGGAAACATGGGTGGTTCTTTCAACATCCTTAAACAACCCTTATTCAGGGACCGCTTGAGCGGGATGGGCTACTCAACCTGAAGAAAATTCTAACTGGGCCCCACCTGCAAGGTCATGTGCTGTTTATCTTGATATGAGATCACCATGTCGCGCACATATGGTTGTGATGCATGTGCCTGGTGTGCCCTTATCAGACGGGTAGTCATGATGGGTATATTGGGCTTCGTATATTTTTCCCCAGTGTCACTTTGATGGCATGAACTGCTCTCTCACTCAATAATAATAATAATAATCCTTTCTACTGGAGGCACAAGGCCTCAAATTTCGGGGGAGGGAAGAAGACGATTACATCGACCCCAGTCTTTCACTGGTACTTGATTTATCGACCCCGAAAGGATAAAAGGCAGTGTCGACTTCCGCGGAATTTGAACTCAGAACTTAGCGGCAGACGAAAAACCGCTTAGCATTTTCGTCCGGTATGCTAACGGTTTTGCCACCTCGCCGATAATAATAATAATAATAATTTCAAATTTTTGCACAAGGCCAGCAAAGTCGATTACATTGACTTCAGTAATTAACTGGTACTTATTTTATCAACCCCGAAAGGCAAAATCGACCTCGGTGGAATTTGAACTCAGAATGTATGTCCGGAAGAAATGCCGCTAAACATTTTCACCGACGTGCTATCAGTCTTTTTTACTTCAGGCACACGGGCTAAAATATTGGGGAAAGGGTTAGTCGATTATATGGACCCCAGTATTCAACATGTACTTATTTGATCGAATCGGAAAGAATGAAAGACAAAGTCGACTTTGGTGACACTTGAACTTAGATGGCAAAGTCAATCTCGGCGTAATTTAAAATCAATATAACAATAACAATCCTTTCTACTAGAGGCACAAGGCCTGAAATTTTGTGGAGGGGACTAGTTGATTACATCGACTCTAGTGTTTCACTGGTACTTAATTTATCGACTTCGAAAGGATGAAAGGCAAAGTCGACCTCGGCGGAATTTGAACTCAGAACGTAAAGACAGACGAAATACCGTTAAGCATTTCGCCCGGTGAGCTAACCATTGTGCTATAATAACAACAACAACAATAATAATAATAATAATAATAATAATAATAATAATAATAATAATAATAATAATAATAACAATAATAATAATAATAATAATAATAATAACAACAACAATAATAATAATAATAACAACAACAACAGCAACAACAACAACAACAACAACAACAACAACAACAACAACAGAAATCTAAGATCACGTAATGGCACATGAAATACGCTGTAGTATTTAGTTGCAAACCTCTATGTGCTGGGTTCAAAACCCACTGATGCTATATTAATGCATTAACGCCTGTTTCTTCTTTACGTCAGTTTTTACTTAAACAATGAAAAATGTTTCGAGCAATAACTCAGAATCCATTTACATTTTTCAGCGATTCAGAAGAGAAACCGAAGGTTTTATTCGTTGGTTTAGTGTGTATTGATATTGTAAACATTTGCCCCAAATACCCGGACGAAGATACTGATACACTGTAAGAATTTGTATTCTTTTATTATTATATTCTTTCAGACTGCGGCTATACTGGAGTATTGCCTTGGTTAGTTTCAATTGCTTTGCCGAATGTCTTTTCAGTTTCTATTTTTGGTATAAAGTAAAACATTTCGTTGCCATCTTTTAACTGGAAATGATTAATTTAGATCAAAGGTTCTCAACCTATTTTGGCTAAAGGCCCCCTTTCGACCCTTGGAGTCACAAATGACCCGCTACAAAATATTTTTATTTTTCAATATTCTACTTATTTTGATATCAGCAAATAATGATAAAAAAAATAAAGAACGTCGTTTTATATATGCACTTGTATGCAGTCGGGAGTACAGATGTACAAATTAAAATGCAAAAAAAAAAAAATGAAATGAATTGAATGTTTGGTAAATGCGTTTATTTCCACCATGCGACACTTATGAGATCAACGTGTTGTCTATCGAAAGAGTGCTCTTTGGTACAAGAGGGCCCCTTTGCTCCAAAATTCCCCCTCGAGCTCCAAATGTAGTTCCGATGATAGACATAAAACGGCTGCTCCTCGGAGCCCGTTTTGTTATCCGCACTTTTCAACTGTCTCAATGTCCATTTAGATTTCACGGCGGCAAAGACAGCGAAGACAATATCACAACACCAAACTAAACAATTGTTTAAGTGTATCAGTTATCTAATTAGATATAATTAGTAATTATATACAATCGCTCCCTATTTAATTATCATCATTATTTTTAATTATCATTTGTATTTTTTGTTCTTGTGTTGCAGAGTTATTCATCAAGAATGGAGACGAGGTGGTAACGCTTCGAATAACTCAACTGTTTTGTCCCTCCTTGGACAACCTTGTGCGTTCTTCGGAAGTATGGCCAGTAGCTACGAGAAAGCGTCAGTTTTCATATCTTTAATATCTCTTTAAACTTATCATAGAGGTTCAGGGTGGCTGTGTGATAAGAAACTTCTTTCCCAACTACATGGTTCCGGCATCTATGTCTTTTCCATGTGTAGCTCACACTGTGGGACTGAACCCGGAACCATGTAGTTGGGAAGCAAACTTCTTACCACACAGCCATGCCTATATATTATATGTAGTATTAGGCAGTTTAAGTATATATTAATTAAATTTGACTGAAATTGATGGGTGAGCGTTTGGCCCAATCGGATGTGCAAGGAACCGTGTTAGCGTTGATTTGTAGGTTCGATTCTGGCTGGGGTTAGCTCATTGTTTTTCAGTCATTTTGTTTGTATGTAACAATTGTCGTTTCAAATTGTTATGATATATTATTATACAATTATATATATATATAACGGGAAGCTTTATGAAAATAAATAAAAGACGAAGGCAGGTGGAGTACAAACAAACAATTGTATTAGTATGGCGCTCAGGAATATAAATAAAACAAGTCTTTTACGTTTCGAGCCTACGCTCTTCGATAGAAAGATACACAGAAAAGAAACACGGAGAGAAACAAGGAGAGAAAAAAATGCGTGCAGAAGCTAGCGATTCAACATGGCGATTCTGGCCAGAAGTCAGAGACCAAACGTGAGACGCAAGAGTGAAAATAGGGGAGATAACAGGGTCAAATGACTTTGCCCCAACATAAGGGTGCGTGTGTGTATGAGAGAGTATGTGGTGCGTATGAAAGGTCTGGACGTGTGTATGTATGTATGTATGTATGATGAGAGAAGGGGAGTGAGGGAGCAGAGAGAAAGAGAGAAAGAGAGAAGGGGAAGAGGGAAGAAGAAAGAGGAAAGAAGAGGAGGGAAGAAGGGAAAGGAGGGAAAGAGAGTAGGGGTGAAAAGATGAAGGACTGAAGAGAAATAGGAGTCGGGGGGTGGGTTAGATGAAAAGTGTGGAGTTGAGACCAAATGGCGTAAAAGAGCGAAGAGAGAAGATTAATCCCTGTTCACGGCGCAAACGGGAATCCGGATGGCCTCTGTGCAAGGACAAACCGAACACAGACAGGTGTTGCAAGGAGTGACCGGTGGAGCGGAAATGGCGTGAGACCGGTGTGTCGTTGGCAAGGCGGATGTCACGGAGGTGTTCCGCGAACCAGTCAGCCAAGCGGCGTCCCGTTTGTCCGATGTACAGGGAATGGCAGAGAGAGCAAGAGATGCAATAGATGATATTACTGGAGGTGCAGGTGAAGGAGTTGATGATGCGATAGGGTCGATGTTGGGTGCCAGTGAGGAGGGTGGTGTTGGAGAGGTAAGGGCAAGTGTGGCAACGTGGGCGGGAGCAGGGGAACGAGCCAGGTTGGGAGGTAGGGTCAGGGAAGGAGCTGTGGACCAAATATATATACTCTTTTACTTGTTTCAGTCATTTGATTGCGACCATGCTAGATCACTGCCTTTAGTCGAGCAAATCGACCCCAGGACTTATTCTTTGTAAGCCTAGTACTTATTCTATCGGTTTCTTTTGCCGAACCGCTATGTTACGGGGACGTAAACACACTAGCATCGGTTGTCAATCGATGTTGAGGGGACAAACACATACACAAACATATACACACACATACATATATACATATACATATATACGACGGGCTTCTTTCAGTTTCCGTCTACCAAATCCACAAGGCTTTGATCGGCCCGAGGCTATAGTAGAAGATACTTGCTCAAGGTGCCACGCAGTGTGACAAGGGCGATTTCTAACAAAGATTCTTCATATTTTTAGTTTATACGCAACTAGACTCAACAACCCTCTTTAGTATGGTCTCAGTTTTTCATAAGGATAAAATATGTAAATCGTTGAGTTACCATAAAATTCTCATAACACACTATATATATATATATATATATATATATATATATATATATACATACATACATACATACTACATACATACATACACATATATATATATATATATATATATATATATATATATTATATATATATATATATATATATGTATATATATATATATATATATATATATATATATATATGTATATATATATATATATGTATATATACACTCACTCACAATCTATGTTGCAGGTTCTTATCGAAGACTTCGCCAAATATAATATTGACATATCCAGCTGCATCTTCCACGATGGACACATCAATATTCAGACAGTGGTGCTTATCAACTCTTTGAATGCTTCTAGAACAATCCTGTCTCCCCCAATGTGAGTTGACAATGTGTGTCAAGTTTGATGGTTTTCCTTCACTATTTTCTACCCCCCCCCTTCCCAACCTTCTCTGTCTGTATCCTTTTCTTATTACATCCTATTCATTCACTCTTCGGATAGGGATAAGAATCGTTCCTGAAGAAAAGTTTAGTACCAAATGTTAAAATTTTTCTTGTAGAAAACCGATTTATTCTAATTTTTAACTTTTTACCGAACTTAATGGCATACAAGACAAATTTTTTTCCCCCCAAATTCTGCTTAAAAACACCCCCACAAGTCCTTTATGCAAATTTGGTTTAAGTAGTACAAGCTTTGATGCTTTATAATCTTGTGTTTTTTTCCCCTGAATATGCGCTGCTGAAAATGTGACGCGTGAAGTGCGCGTATTCGTCTTTTATGCTACCAAAAACAGTTTAAACGAACATATTCTAAATTTTATCTATTTAAATGCATCAACTAAATCTATGGGCATTAAATAGGCACCGAGTCAGTGAAGTTGTTAAAACCTCGGCTAGACTATTTCTTGGTGATCTTTTTATTTCACTGCGCTGTTCTGCGTTTAAATCCTGTTGAGGCCAAGTTGACCTTTCTTCCCTTCGGGGGTCGATACATAAAGTACCAGTTATATAATTGGGATCGATTCTCCTAATTTTCTTTCTTTTTTCCAAACCTTTTTTCCACCATATGATCCGGCCGTATCCCTGTGACTTCACTATATGGTCCGGCCGTACCCCTATGACTTCACCCAGTTGAGGACAGAAAGAAAGGTTCCTCAATTGCTGATACATTCTGTCACTAGTTCGCTCCAACCCAACTGTTTACTTGCATTCGATCGGTTCACATTATTTTGTATAGATGCCATGAGGAAGTTCGGTTAGTCTACATTACTCTGCAAGGGGCTTATGACCGGTTTCCCGGTTTCTCGTCCCGGGATGGGACGCTGATCCGTGACAGGCTTACTCATTTTTCCAGCTGAGTGGACTGGAGCAATGTGAAATGAAGTGTCTTGCTCAAGAGCATAGCGCATCGCCCGATCCAGGAATCGAAACCACAATAACCTTAACCACTAAGACATGCGCCTCTACATACCACGGAAAAGTTAACTTACATTAATTCAATCTGTTCCTTTAGTACCGCCATTAATTGCCGATAAAGACGATTACAAATTTCTTGGGATCCTCGAGATTATGTTAATAAACGTGATATGGTCATGTGATGGTCACGTGAACGGAGTTATATTACAGAGTTTGTTGTGCGGAAACAGCTTCTATTATAGAGAAGACGGTAGGGGACGGCTGGTAATATCCACAAGTCTCTGGGCCTTACTGCCTCGAGTTTTCATACTCATAGGGCCGGTTACCAGATTTCTACAGTTGATACGTGACCGTAATCACAACACTCCGGCCCCCACGCCTAAACGGGACGCCAGGTCATTGCAGAGTGACCCATTTACGGCTGAGTGGACTGGAGCAACGTGAAATGAAGTGTTTTGGCCCAAAATACAACCCACTGCCTGATTCGGGAATCGAAACCACGATCTCGAGAGCATGTCGCTTCTAATTAGTAGAATAAAAAAAAATCAGGACAACGACCTCGCACATAAAATATTTAAGATGTGATAAAGTAAATCATTTCCTTTCACAGAAAATATACATGTCCCATATATAAGTTTTAGCATTATGTATATATTTCTTTACTACCCACAAGGGGCTAAACACAGAAGGGACAAACAAGGAAAGACAAAGGGATTAAGTCGATTACATCGACCCCAGTGCGTAACTGGTACTTTATTAATCGACCCCGAAAGGATGAAAGGCAAAGTCGACCTCGGCGGAATTTGAACTCAGAACGTTTTAGTATTATGTATAATGACTGTGCGGTCATATGAAATACACAAGTCTCATTTATGCTTTTGTATGTTTTTTTTTCTTTTTAGAAACCTTCCTTCGGTAACTTTTGAGGAATTCCTGAGAATTGATTTACATAAGAATGCCTTTAAATGGATTCATTTTGAGGTCGGTATGCTTTAAACTATTTTAATTATTTACAAAATTATTAAAACTAGTTTAGTTTTACGATACATCTTACGGATGCTCTGGGATACATCGTCAGTGATGTATCTAGGATCTCCGGGGTTTTGAAGTTCTTCAATATCAGACCCCGCCTCGCTCAGTTGATCGAGTCCCAGCTTGCACTGGTCTACCCTCTTCATCCAAAGCCACCATCTAATGGCCTTCTCTGCAGCTTCACTGATGGAACCTATGGCCCTCCTCTTTGCTGCTCCAGTAACTCCCATCCCAGTCAAAGTTTTGCAGAATGAACGCCCTAAAAACCCCTCCTTCAATTGCCTTGAAACAATACCTGCCAGTTTCGATTACTGCACTGCCCTACCAGCTTCTGGTACTTGGCCAACTTCCTGCCGTGAGCTTTCCCCATGTGTTATTCTCAGGGCACAGTTAGTTCCCACATGATCATTTGTTTGATGGAATTTGAGGCAATCGCTATGTCTAGATGGAGCGTTATTAGTATAACGTGTTGCTGCAACTTTAACCGTTTCCAGATACACACTCATCTACCAGCCTGGAGATATGGAAAGTAGCCATGATGTTGATTCACGTTTTACTGAACTGGACTTCTCTTCTGGCTCTGAGACAATGATGGTGTTTTTCCTTGATGGTATTTACTGAGGCGAGCTGGCAGAAACGTTAGAACGCTGGGCGAAATGCTTAGCGGCATTTCGTCTGCCGTTACGTTCTGAGTTCAAATTCCGCCGAGGTTGACTTTGCCTTTCGGGGTCGATAAATTAAGTACCAGTTACGCACTGGGGTCGATGCAATCGACTTAATCCGTTTGTCTGTCCTTTTTTGTCCTCTCTGTGTTTAGCCTCTTGTGGGTAGTAAAGAAATAGGTATTTGCTGGACTGAATGGTTGCTGATATCACCTCCGCAATTGGTTATTTCTAAAATTGTGTGGATTAGAACACGAATTGGTAAAGTCATTGGAGCCTTCGTACAAAATGCCTTGCTGTGTTTTTTCAGGCTGTTTGCTTTCTTAGTTCAAATTTCGCCGAGGTTCAACATTGCTTTTCATCCTCCCGGGACTGATTCGAAAATAAAATCTCATACAATCAAGAACCGAGATCGATATCATCGATTTCCCTCCCGTCAGCCTTGTGTCTATTAAAGGAATCATTATTTTCTGCGGATTGCAAGAATCGTTCGGCCCGGGAGCAGAGGCTGTCAATCTCCAAGGCTGCAATGAGTTAAAAACAAATTTATAAGAACGAGGCTCATTAAATTATCCCAGGAAGCTGCTCTCAGGGTCCTTGACCAGTTAACCGCTCCACCTTCTTACAAGTCCGACATGGAGATAAATGTCCAGCCGGGACATACATGAAGTAAATTGGCTGTGACTGGCGCGTGCAAAGTCTTCTTTGTTAACAATAGCGGAATGTCTGCGGCTTCTCATTTGTTTCAATCTTGCGTTTGCAGGCTCTGAGTGGCACCGAAAATATTCGGCAGCTCAAGAAGATTCTCCAGTATCTTTCCGATACCAACCGATCGAAAAACTTAAAGGAAAGAATTATAACGTCTGTTGAAGTCGAAAAACCTGAAAAAGAATTTGGTAAGTTGAAGCGAACCGTTTGCCAGTTTCTTGACAAAAAAATAAATATTATACGGAGTAAATGATACGATTTAGTAGTACCAAAGGTCAGGACGGTGAACTAACGAAGGATACAGGTATTACGTTCCATGATTTAATATAGGAACCAAATCTCCCGCAAATACACACACACACACACACACACACACACACACACACACACACACACACACACACACACACAAATATACACACAATAAGCATTCACATGCTAATATACACACGCACATTATGTGTAGACCAGACAATGTACTTATCACCGAATACTGTGTCTTGAATACACTAACAGTGACCTATACGTTTTCTATTTTGTCTGTTAGAGATTCTCTTGTGTGAACCAAATTATGTGTTTCTTGGCAAAGACTACGCTAAATTCCGAGGATATTCCTCCATGGAAGAAGCAGTAACGGGATTGGCAATTTCCTGTCCACAAAGGTAAACAGAGTCGAGATGACCAACCGACATCTTTTTTTACTTAATTTTATGGCGAGAAGAAGAAATGTTGTGTGTAGAAGCTGTGGGAGTTGTTGAGGGGGACTGAGTTTCTGGATTAAATTCGTAGAAAGGACTCAAAATTATTAAGAGGGAGCAGATTGTAATGAACCCCAGAAAGAAATTTTGTTGCATCTATCTATCTATCTATCTATCTATCTATCTATCTATCTATCTATCTATCTATCTATCTATCTGTCAATCTGTCTGTCTGTCTGTCTGTCTGTCTGTCTGTCACTGTCTCTCTCTCTCTCTCTCTCTCTCTCTCTCTCTCTTTAAGAAATTATATTACATATTTGATAATTTAACGGTGTTAATACGATTAATAATTTTTATCTTCAAAACTTTTCAAATAGTCTGTAGCCTTCACCTAAAAGAAAAGAAAAAAAACCCCAGAAAAAAGATAGAAATGAATGCTGCGAAGTAGCACGATTCTTTCGTTGTAGTCTAATGCTGCAATCTCGAGCGAGCGAAGTGTGTTGTTGATGCTGTTGTTGTTGTGGTTGCGATGGTGGCAGTGGTGGTGGTTACTTGGTATATATTTGCTAATTTCTTTACTAACATTCATTTAACATTCACTAACCAATTAATTAGCATAGATTTATTTCATATTTGTATTTGGTTAATAGGATTCGTGTGTTGAGACTAATCTTGTTTTGGGAGGGTCATCATGCCAATAATAGTAGCACACGCACTGATTAAATACCACTTTATTGTTAATTAAATGGTTAAATATTTCACCGACTAACTGATCAATCATTTATTTAATATGCTGACAAAACAATCAATCGGTTGTTTGTTAGTCAAAGTCCTTTTGTCGCTATTTGCCACTTTCTCAGTGACTTGTCCTCTCTCTTCAAAGTCTGTTCTGAGATATTTAACCGACTAACAATAAAGAAGTGATATTGAACCAGTGTTATAATTATTGGCGTAAAGACCCTCTCAAGATATAACATAGATTTAATATTCAATTAACATTAAATTTTAATGTTCTTTCAGTGAAGCTCTGATATGTACGTGGGGTGAACAGGGCGCCACCTGTCGACTTTCAAACGGAGCGATTTACCACAGTCCTGCAGAAAAGTTAACAAACCCCGAGGATTCATTAGGCGCCGGAGACACATTCACAGCCGGCACAATTTACTCTCTGCTCCAGGGACTTTCTGTAGAAGACGCCATAACATTTGGATGTCGTTTGGCCACCAGAAAATGTAGCATGAATGGCTTCGACGGACTCAAAAACTTTACATGAGACAACAGTTTTGTCTCAGCTTCTGTTCCATATCTCTACCGTATGTGGAATATTGTGACCCAGAGTTTGGCTTCATAATTGTATGAAGTAACATGCACACATATCATAAATTATATAGACTTAAATGGCAATGCTCTTGTTTTCACGCAAACTCAAAACTTTTATTCACTACATTTCTATATTTAAGAGATGAGGAATTATGTACATTATTTACATTTGACGGGTACAGATAAATCGGGTATAGCTGATCATGTATGGAAAAATGGAAACCACCACCCGCTGTGGGATGAAGTTAAAATAATAGACACTGGAAAATACGAAAACTAAAAGAAGCAGCAAATATGCTAGGACACACCAGCATCCTAAGCAGACCGAGTGTAGATATAAGTAGCATATGGGAACCGGTGTTAAGGAAGGATAGGATAATATTAGATTTATAAGCCCTAAAAATCCATTCCATTATTGTCCACAGGCATATGGCGTAGTGGTTAAGCTACTAACCTCAAGATTCCGAGTTCGATTCCAGCCAGTGACCATAATAATAATAATAATAATAATAATAATAATGAGAACCCAGGTTCTAAATTTCCCCAAGAGGAGGGTATATCAGCTGAAACAACAAACAAGAGGGGACAAATATCCGTCAAATGTAAATAATGTAAATAATTCTATTCACTATATGTGTGTTTGTGTGTGTGTGACAAACGGCAAACAGGACAAAAACAAGGATCATTCGCAGCCGATTTCCTCATCAACCGGACTACGGAAAGTCCTTGTAGTTTCGCTCCCTTATACAAACTCTCTCTCTCTCTCTCTCTCTCTCTCTCTCTCTCACACACACAGACATATATATACACGTGTGCGTGTATATATATTATATATATATATATATATATATATATATATTATATATATATGTATGTCTCTCTCTCTCTATATATATATATACTCGTTAGGCTTCTCCACTCACATGCCTTCGGTCGGTCCGAGGCTATAGTAGACACTTGCCCAAGGTGCCACACAATGAGATTGAACCCGGGGAACCATGTCGTTGGGAAGCAAACTTCTTACCACATAGCCATGTCTGCGTCTATCAATAGTTGCCAGCAGGTAGCAACGAGAATCGAACCCTGTACTCCTCAGCTACCGGCTGAGCAGCGAGCAGGCAGAGTTGTTAGCATGATGGATGACTTTGCCTTTTATCATTTCAGGGTTCGATAAATTAAGTACCAGTCGAGTACTGGGGTCGATGTAATCGATTATCACCATCCCCACAAATTCCGGGCCTTGTGCCTTTAGTAAAAAGGATTATTATTATTATTATCATATCGATGTAGAAAAGCTTGATTCAGCATAGACTATAGCGATATGTTTGCAGGGGAGAGCACTCTTACAGCGCAAGACTATGTTGTGGGAGATAACTGCGTAAGGTTGCATTTTTACCAAACTGGAAAAATATATGGTCGTCGTCGTCGTTGTTGTTGTTCTTATTGTGACTATTTTTTTTAGCTGCATCTCATTTATAATTGAAAGAAACCCAAGATCATAAGAGCTCCAGCTGCGGCAATACAGTCTTTTTGTACACTCCAGCGTACCTTGGCTAATTTTTCGTTACTCTTTTACTCTTTTACTTGTTTCAGACATCTGACTGTGGCCATGCTGGAGCACCGCCTTTAGTCGAGCGAATCGATCCCAGGACTTATTCTTTTGTAAGCCTAGTACTTATTATATCGGGCTCTTTTGCCGAACGCTAAGTTATGGGGACGTAAACACACCAGCATCAGTTGTCAAGCGATGTTGGGGAGACAAACACAGACACACAAACATACACCCCCCACACACAAATACGTACACACATACATATACATATACATACATATATACGACGGGCTTCTTTCAGTTTCCGTCTACCAAATCCACTCACAAGGCCTTGGTCGGCCCGAGACCATAGTAGAAGGCACTTGCCCAAGGTGTCACGCACTGGGACTGAACCCGGAACCATGTGGTTGGTAAGCAAGCTTCTTACCACACAGCCACTCATTCGTTATGATAACATTTCAGAGAATCTGGCTGCTATTTACTCGCCGGAACGAATCGAGGAATTGACACCAATGCTCCAGTATGAGCGGTGACAGGAGAAATCATTACCAGTGACGTAGTGGCGTCTCGAAACGTTTTCTTTCAGTGGGAAGGATGTGTGTGTGTGCGTTATGGTGTCACCAGTTTTATTCTCGTCCTATTTGATACAGGATAAAGAGCGTCCCACTACCTCAATAACTTACAACATTACGAGGGGCCAGCTGAGAAGTTTCTAGGATGACATCAGCCAGTAATATCGGAAAAGTGTAATTACACAGGTATTTGAAGTTTGGGTTCCGAGTCTCGGAAGGAACCCGTTACCTCAGCTTTTGACTTCCTGTATTTTCGTTGTTTGTAATTGTTTAGTGTATATACTCATTCTGTTGCGTTCTTATAAATTATTTAGCTTTGGTTTGTATTTCTTAATGAATATATTTTCCTTATGTAATCAGAATTAGACAGAGGTGTACCCGATGCTTTGATATTAAAGGAAAAATTGGTATTTGGGGTGTTTGTTTGTTGGGCAAAGATCTAAATGTTTACTCACGGGTATTTTCTGCACCTGGGATCTCGTATCAGTTGACGGTGAACCGTCATCAGCTAAAAAAGTATAGTTGGAAGTAACACTAATTCAAATGTAAAAGTTAAGTTGCTATTATTTACATTATTTACATTTGACGGATATTTGTCCACATCCTGTTTGTTGTTAACACAACTTTCGGCGGATATACTCTCCAGCCTTCATCAGGTGTCTTGGGGGAAATTTTGTTAATGGCTGTCTTCCGGGAATGATTTCATTGATATTTGATTACTGTATCTAGCAGATCAAGCAACCACTTTGAAGCACCAAAGTTGATAGGTAATGATTATTTGGCTGGTTGATGTTTCTCGTTTTTCTTTTACGATGGTTTGAACATAGAAGAGGACGTATCTATATACTAGCAGTATCGCCCGGCGTTGCTCGGGTTTGTTTCGACCCTTTAGAATTTTGCATTATGTAGCTTGTTATTCTCTTTAAGTGAACATTTTTCTGGTTGAAATACACCGAAAAACGGTGACACAGCAGTCAAAAAATCGTAAAAAATAGGGATTTTCATAGAAAAAAAGCACCATTTTGATGTAACTTTTTGGGGTTAACATGGTCCGATTTTAATTTTTTCTTCTACGGAAGGAAGAGCAAACCTTCTTGTATCGTACTCTCAATTTTGGTCAACTTGCGCCGCAGGGTCTCGGAGGAGATAGTGTTAGTTGAAGGCTACCAAACCTGCCATACACAGACAACTTCAGCTTTATATAGAGAGAGATAAGTGAAAGTCTTTCTGAATGAATTCAATTTCGAAAACCTTTTTACTCATGTCACCGGCATAATTTCCTGTTGGGGAAATATTTCCAACGACACCGGCTACTGAATGCTTTTATCATTACTTCTCTTAATGTAATTACAACGTGTAATGATTTATATCGTCGTATCTTGTTTGATGATTAATATAATCATATTATTTTGTGAGAGTGATAAATATAATGATTGTTACGTGAGCAGATTTGGATGAGATTCAAGACAAGAAACTGAACCACATTAGATTAGAAATAATGATTTCTCAGCCTTTAAAGATTTTCTCGATAATAATTAATATGGAGGATTTTAATCATTCGAACACTTTTAACGCAAATGTCTTTAATAATGTAGATACAGTTACAATGACATACAATGGCGATGCAGAGTGATAACCACTATTTTTTTTTTTATAAAAGAGAAGCTAGAGACAATATTTGATTTACAGGGAATCTCCTTATTGAACATCACTAGTAAAATCTACGCTAGAGGTCTGGGAAAGAGATGGAGGGAAAGTGTTGCGCTCAAACTTGTTGAAGAGCTGTGTGGCTTCCGTTCAGGACACGGCACAACCAACCAGATATTTACTCTATGGCAGGTCTTCGATAAACGATAGAAATATTGTTTTCTACTCTTGGCACAAGGCCCGAGAATTTGGTGGGAGGGGGCCAGTCGATTAGATCGACCTCAGTACGCAACTGGTCCTTAATTTATCGAAGTCGAAAGGATGAAAGGCAATGTCGACCTCGGCGGAATTTGAATTCAGAACGTAGCGGCAGACGAAATACTGCTCAGCATTTGACCCGGCGTGCTAACGTTTCTGCCAGCTCGTAGCCTTAAACGATAGAAATATTGCGAAGAGGTGTACCCTTGTTTTGTAGATGTCGAAAAGGCATATGGCCATGTATTGAACGACATGCTGTGTAGGATTTCGCAGTGTCTTGGGTTTAAAGAGAAATTTCTGGTTTCTGCAAAGTTCTTTTACGAATGGTCACATGTCTCTACTTGGGCAAATATTTCTATGTCTGTATATAAATGTTGCTCTATATCTGTTTAAGGCATTTAACATCTCAGGCCGAATTTTATCCTTTCCTACGGCTTCGCCACATTTGAACGCTTTCATCACTTCTATAACTTCAGTTTCTGTGAAATAAACCTTTCTTCCTTGATGCACCATGTGTCTTCCAGAAGATTCTATTATGACTGGATTTAGATAAGCAAGATATCCTCTTTCCCTCCCC
>NW_021824833.1:10000-22500 GCF_006345805.1 Octopus sinensis | reverse complement strand
TCAAATTCCGCCGAGGTCGACTTTGATTTTTATCCTTTCAGTTGCGTACTGGGGTCGATCTAATAGACTGGCCCCCTCCCCCAAAATTTCGGACTTTGTGCCACGAGTAGAAAAGAATATTAGAAAGGCGGCGAGCTGGCAGAAACGTTAGCACGCCGGGCGAAATGCTTAGCGGTATTTCGTCTGTCGCACATGTGTTCGTGAAGTAAGAATTGCTGTTTCGTGGTGTTAATATTGTTAACAACTGTTGTTTCTTGTTAAACTGTTGAATAACTTAACTGTTGGAGTTTTCAATTGAAAACACTTAGTGCTTGTGGTAGCACGCGTTGTTCATTCCCCCTTTGGGGGGAAGAATGTCGTCTAGCATGGAGCCTACCGTTGGAGCAGAAATACTTGTTTCTCCTGTTGAGAGGAGGAAATACATGTCCGGCGAGGAGCCAACTACAGACAAGGAAATAGGGGTTTCCCCCGCTACAAGAAGGAATAGCAGAGAGGATAATATATTTGATATTTTTGGAGATGTGTCTGAGAGCTCGTCAGAACTTTCACCAGAAGAGTTTCCGACTTTGCCAGAGAACAAAGGCATTGTGTCGAAGAGAATAATTGATGTGCCTAGCATCCAGATAGAACCAAAAAATGGAAAAAAAAGTTTTGCGTTGGCTGCTGGGGGTGGAACCCAGATACTGTCGACGAATAAAAGCGAAATTATGAAATACAGCAAAATGATGGAAATAAATGACAACAGTGTGAAAATTGAACCTCCGCAAAAGTTATTACAGGAAGAAAAGCAAAAAACAATAATTTTCAAAACATATTGTCTACAAAATAGAAAAATTGAAAGAATGTCAGAAGAGAAAATAGAAAAGTGCTTAAAGCCAATATTGGGCGACGTAGAATTTCTGAGAAGAGGAAAAAAATTCGGAACGGTGGAAGTAAGGTTCACCAATAAAGAAATAGCACACAAGAACTCAGTGGAAACGTTGAAAACGAACGACGTGGAGTTAATACCCTATTATATGGGGATGAGGACGTCGCGAATAAAAATTACAAGGGTCCCGCCAGAGGTCGAACCTATGTGGTTGTTGGCGGCAGTCCTAATAATCAAGAGGTAGAAAAAATTACTCTCCTCCAGGCTACCGCTACGGAAAACCCACGCTGGGATGGTAAAACAATTAATCTTCTCATTCAAGCGGACCCTAAAATAATTCAAACAATTCCTGAGACAATTGAGGTAGGGGAGGAGAACCTCGTGGTGTTTGTTGAGGGCCGAAAACCTCGATGTTTTTTATGTGGTCAATTAGGCCACATTCGAAGGAACTGCAAGGAAAATGAAGAAGAGGAGGAAGAGGAGAAAAAAGACAAAGAGGAAGAAGATAAAGAAGAAACAGATGAGAAAAAAACAACAAACAAAAGAAAAATACAACCAGCAACCCAGCCGAGAGCGGCGACTACTACAGAACAACGACCAAAAAAGACTGCCAGAAGAGAGAAAAGAAGAAAAAGGCATAATAGCCGTATACACTAAAGATACTGAGCTCATGAGAGACATTCAACTCATAAAGACTAAAAAAAATTGATAACCTTTCAGAGGAATTTATCAATTACGACATATATGAAGTCTCAAATAAGACTTATAGAATTCTACAAAATAAGTACAGAAAGACTGTATCTTCATTGAGATTAGATTTTAACAAGTCGATATTTCATGGATTACCAGCTCCGATCCCGCGAGAAAAGGAAAAGGTGGAGATTCCCCCTCCACCTGATAATTCTGTGTCGGTGGTGAGAACGGGATTTTGACAAATCTATTTCCCAAGACCGTCCACCTCCGACCCTGGATAAAAAAAAGGTGGAGGGTCCCCCTCCACCGGACAATCCTAATTAAACAGGTAAGTGATGGCTATTCACATTGGTTGTTTAAATGTTCATGGCCTGTTGTCAAGCTGGAAGCAAGGACGCTTTCTGAATGACATCAGGTCGAGAAATTTGGATGTAATTGTTGCAACGGAAACCCGGGTGAAGGGGCCAAGAGATCTGCTCCCCCTCCTGAACGGCTACGAGAAATACGTTTCTCCGAGTCGGGCGGGAGGTGGGGGTGGGGTGTTGGTCCTACTAAAAAGAAACCGGGTAGCCGAGAAAAAGTTGGTTTTTTCTGACCCAGAAGGCAGGCTGGTCGTTCTCGACTTGACATTCAGTTGTGGCAAGACAATCAGGCTGGTCGCTATTTATGCACCAAACATTATTGGCCCGCAAACTGAATATTTTCGTGGCCTAGGAAAGTTCCTAGCCACGTCGCATTCACTAGTAGTGTTAGGAGACTCTAATACAATATGTGCAGCACACACAGATTGTGTTGGCTCAAACTCGAACATGAACAGAAAATGTAACACAGGCTTTCGGGATCTGCTAAGTCAATTTCAGCTAGCAGATCCATATAGGTTGGAGCACCCGAACACTCCACAGTGGACGTGGTCAAATAGTGACGGGTCTACCAGAACATATCTAGATAGGATTTTAATTAGAGAAAAAGATAAGTCCATAGTTGAGTGTCCACAGTTTTTTCTAGTCAGCTACAGTGACCACAAGATGGTTACCTGTAAACTGACGGTAGATAAGTTGCATAGACAGGGATCTGGCTACTGGAAACTCAATACGTCCCTTTTGGCGATTGAGGAGTACAGAAAGCGGATCAAGATGTTAATACAGAGGGCATTAACAGGTACCATCATTAATAACAAATGGTGGTACGCCCTAAAAAGAGCCATCAAATATGAGTCTATTAGGTTTAGCATAAGTTTAGCTAAGAAGGGACGTAAAATAGGAGATGGTCTAGTTAAGGAACTAGAAGAAGCCTGGAGGACTGGTAATACAGACCAAGCGAGGGTGAAAAGACTGGAGTTAAACCAGCATCTTGAAGCCCACCACATGGGAAGTATTACCAGAGCTAAGTTACGTGCAATGGGAAGTGAAGGAATCAAAGCCGCTGGATGGGCCCGAGTGGTGGAAGCTCGGCAAGGAAATAGTTCCTCTATTCGGTCTTTGACGAATCAAAATGGTGTCTTGATAAACGAACCCGAGAAAATGTGTGAGGTCTTTCGGGAGTACTTCGCCCAGCTGTTCGGGGGTGACGGCGGTCCTGGTGGTGGGAGAGCCCTCGAGGACTTTCTTACCGGGCTGCCGTGCCTCTCGGGGTCGGATGCGGAGTCTTGCGAAGGGCCAATCACACTTGAGGAGGTGATGGAGGCTTTGGCCGATTGTAAAGCGGGTAAGTCACCGGGACTTGATGGTCTTCCGTACGAGCTGTATAAATGTATGCCAGACTTGTTCGGGCAACTACTGACTGACGTGTACGCGAACTGGAAACAGAATGGGTTTATCCCCAGATCTGTGCGCCGGGGAGTAGTGACGTTGGTCAGAAAGGACCCGGACAAGGGGGACGTTCTAGAGAATTTCAGGCCCATCACTCTGTTAAACGCAGAAGTGAAGATTTTGGCCAAGGTTCTAGCAAAAAGGTTGGCGCGTGTCGCGAATGGTATAGTCGGGGAGGCACAGACATGTGCCATCCCAGGCAGAACCATTCAGGATACCCTCCATCTTATTCGCTATACCATAGAGAGGTTTGGTAATAAATCTGGCAAAGGTGGGGCATTGGTGCATTTGGACCAGTCTAAAGCTTTTGATAGGGTTGACCATCGATACCTAGCGACTGTACTTGCGCGGTTTGGCCTGGGCCTTGGCTTCCTCAGGTGGTTTATCGCTTTGTACCACAACATTGACTCGATAGTTCGGGTGAACGGTTTCCTTTCGAAGCCGTTCTGCATCAGACGCTCGGTTCGTCAAGGATGTCCGCTTTCACCACTTTTGTATGTGATGGCTCTCGAGCCATTACTGCAAAGGTTGAGTGGCATCCCGAGAGAACCAGGACTAGAGGAGTTTGTTACGGCTTTCGCGGATGATATCACTATCAGTGTAACCACAGTGGTACGCCTACGTGAAGTAGGTAAGACTATTGAGGCTTACGAGGAGGTAGCAGGAGCAAAGATTAACCGGGAAAAGTCGGTCGGCTTGCAGCTCGGCACCTGGGTTGGCAAGTCGATGCCTTCAGACAGTGTTGTTAGGCGCTGGACGGAGGGACCGGTTAAGTTGCTGGGAGTCTGGTTTGGACCAGGCCTCCAGATAGAGAAGAACTGGACGGAGGTATTGAGCAGGGTGGCTGCAGTAGTCAAGACTTGGTCTTGGCGGTGGCTATCCCTGAAAGGGAGGGCGGAAGTGGCCAATGTGTTTATCGCATCGGTCATTACCTACCGCCTGACTGTCGTGCCCTGTCCGGATTCGTGGTTGATCAGGTTGGAGAGACAGCTCTTTCGCTTTTTGTGGAAGGGCAGGTCGCCACTTGTGAAACGCTCTGTCTGCTGTCAAAAGCCTTTAAATGGAGGTTTAGGGATGCCTTGGTTAATGATGCGCAGACATGCGTTGAGGTTGAGGCACCTCTGGATTCTCCTGGATAGTGAACGGGTGTGGTCTCCGCTGGCCAGACAAATGTTCCCTGAGTTCAAGAGTTTTTGCGAACAGGAAGCCTGGTGTTCTCGTAGACCGAGGTCGAGTGAGTGGCATAAGAGTGCCGTAAGGCCCTCTTGCTGTTCCGGCGCTCGGGCAACGCCAGCGGTGGGGGTTCCACACGGATTTTATATAGTGGTTGGTAGAGTCTGAATGCGACGATGGCCTGGGGTCGACTCTAGGTCTCGGATTTATTCAACTGGACAGCTTGTTTCATCGTACATTCGGGTTGAGAACGTTGGACAACTTCCAAAAGTCCTTAACCTGGCAATGCTACAGAGGTGCCTTGCCCGTTTGGGATAAGCTCGCAAGACATGGTAAACGTCAGTCGCCGACCTGTCCAAGATGCGGTGGGGACAGGGAAACCGTCCCTCACGCTATTGTTCAGTGTCGGAGATAACTGAAATGTGGGCTTATGCTGAACATCTGTTGTCCGGCGAAGGAAGAGTACGGCTGTCGACTGAGTCAATTATAAAAATTGACCCACCGGGAGTTCTAACGAACGAAGGTAAGAATTGTTTTCTCACGGTTGTAGCAATAGCAAAAGAGGCTGTATGGAATACTAGGATAAAAGGAATTAAGACAGGCAACTTTATCTCTGGTGACAATTACGATCCTTTTTTTCTTTTCATTTGAAAAGGAAACTGTGGCTGGAGAAGAGGTGTCTGTCAGAGTGTACGTTCCAAAAGAGATGGAAGTATGTTGCACGAGTGTTGTGCGTGCAAGGAACCGTGTGAATAGACGAGGAAAAAAAAAAAAAAGGAAAAATAAAAAGGTATCAGCGGTAGATCGGGGCTTGTGGGATCGGAGCGTAACTTGATCATCGCTTCATTTGTATTGTTTTTGTACTGTGTATTCCATTCGATTTTTATGTATTGTATTTTATTTTTGATGTCACATTTATGTAAAATCATATCGATTCACTGATCCCATCAGTTGTACTGTCCATATCTATGTTTGGCCCCCGGTGGGCAATAAAGAAATTGGTATTTCGTTTGACGTTAAGTTCTGAGATCAAATTCTGCGGAGGTCGACTTTGCCTGTCATCCTTTCAGGGTGGATTAAATAAGTACCAGTTACGCACTGGGGTTGATATAATCGGCTTAATCCGTCTGTCTGTTCTTGTTTGTCCTCTCTGTGTTTAGCCCCTTGTGGGTAGTAAAAAAAAGGTATTTCGTCTGCCGTTACGTTCTGAGTTCAAATTCCGCCGAGGTCGACTTTGCTTTTCGTCCTTTCGGGGTTGATAAATTAAGTACCAGTTGCAAACTGGGGTCGATATAATCGACTTAATCCGTTTGTCTATCCTTGTTTGTCCTCTCTGTGCTTAGCCCCTTGTGGGTAGTAAAGAAATAGAAATAGGTATTTTGTCTGTCTTTACGTTCTGAGTTCAAATTCCGCAGAGGTCGACTTTGCTTTTTATCCTTTCAGGGTTGATAAATTAAGTACCAGTTGCGTACTGACGTCGATCTAATCGACTGGCCCTCCTTCCCACAAATTTCGGTCCTTGTGCCTAGAGTAGAAAAAAATAATAAAAATGTGTGTTCGCAATTTAGAAGTGGAGGTTAGTCGAGTACATCAAAACCAGTGCTTGACTGCTTCTGTTATTTCACGCATCCCGAAACGATGAAAGACGAAGTTGATCTCGGCTGGATTTGAACACAGGAAACAAAGAGCTGGAAAAAATACCACAATGCAGTTTGTCCGACGCACCAACGTTTCTGCGCTTCAGGTACAAGGTCTGAAATTTTGGTACTTTACGCCAGTACTTTATTATATCAACCTAGGAATATTAAATGACTAAGTCCACCTCAATGGGACTTGGAATCTGAATGTCAAAAAGAAGCAAAAGAATTTTGGCGAAGAAAGTTTTTAAAAATATTTAAATAAAAACAGAAAGAAAAAAAAAGAAAAAACAAAATCATGGAGTCGGAGTGAAATAAATAAAATAAATTGATTTAAATAATAACATAAACAGATTAAATCTGATGTTTTGTTGCTACAACAGTGATATACATTGCCTCTGTCTCGCTGTCTCTCTGTCTTTCTCTCTCTCTCTCTCTCTCTCTCTCTCTATATATATATATATATATATATATACATATATAGATATATATACATATATATGTATCTATATATATGTATGTATGTATATACATACACGTACATACATACACACAGATATACGTGTGTATATACATAGGTATACATTCATTATATATATATATATACGTACACACACACACATATATATATATATATATACATGTACACACATACGTATATAGATGTATATATATATATATATGCACACACATACAGCACACATACACTCGTATGTATAATATATATATATACATGTATATATGTAGTATGTATTATATATATATATATATATATATATATTATCTTATATATATATATATATATATATATATATATATATATTATATATATATATGGAGAGAGAGAGAGGGGGGGAGATGTATAATTAGATAGAGATAGAGAAATAGAAATATAGCGGAAGAGAAAGATTATTTCCACATTGAACTAAAATGGCGGAAAACAATATTATTTTTTATGTCCTTAGAAAAAAATATGCAAAAACAAATGAAATAAGATAAAACAAAACCCCACAAAAAGCCATCTTGATGAAGTTTTCCAATTGAGCTGACATATTTGTAAAAATGGTGTTTCTACCGACTCCTCCCTCTCCACCTCCCTCCTCTCCATTCTCTTAAACACATACCCACACAGTCTCTCGCTCTCTCTCTCTACACACACACATATACATCTATCTATCTATCTATCTATCTATCTATCTATCTATCTATCTATCAGTTTGTCTGTCTATTTATCTATCTATCCATCTATCGATCAATCTGCCTGCCGGTCTGTCTGTCTATCTATGGATCTATCTATCTATCTATCTATCTATCTATCTGTTTCTCTCTCTCCCTCTCGATATATATTTGTATAATATATATATATATATATATATATATATCTATATATATATAGTATAGATATATATATATATATATATGTATCTATATTAAGTATAATATATATATTATAATATGTATATATATATATGTATATATATATATGTAATATATATATGTATATATATATGTATATATATATATATATGTATATATATATGTATAATATATATATATATATATATATATATATATTATATATATATATTATATACACATATATATTATATAACACACACACACATACACACAACACATACACGCAACTATATATATATATGTATTTATATACACATCTGCGTGTATAACAATCGATCGATTGCATTGATACACAAAGAACTGCGACAAAACCAAACCATGAAATCTAACAAAAATCATGAATTGCAAAAGACAATGATGTAAAAACTTATCGATACGCGCTGATCGAATTTTGTGGAATGTTACTGCGAAATCAATAACAATGATAACAACACTGTTACCATAGCTATCACCACTACTTCCACTACAGCCTATACTGTAACCAAAGAAACACCAATAATGGCAAAACCTCACCATTAGCACAATGGATGTGACAGCAGCTCTGTCACTCCTATTTTTATTGAGAAAGAGCGTGGCTGAATGGTTACGGTATACGGCTGATGAGCTGAAGGTCGTGAGTTCTATATCTTGTCCTGGTTTGCACAATTTCTACCTGTTTTTTTGTGTGTAAGGATAAAGGTTTGTTTTTTGTTATTTCGTGGTTATATGGTAAAAGGTTTGTCTCCCAACCACATGGTTCTGGGTTCAGTCTCATTGCATAACACCTCCGGCTTGTGTCGTCTAGTAAAGCCTCGATCCAACCAAAGCCTTGTGAGTGGATTTGGTAGACGGAAACCGAAAGATTATTATGTTTTCAATACGGTACACGTCCGTAATAGATATTATCTCAGGACAAATTCTGTGGTAATTGGTTTATCAACAGTCTATGTACATTGAATATGATACGCAGATGGCTAATCTAATTAAATTTTGCCTCGACTGCATTTACCGGATTACAGCTGCTGTCACAAGCATAAGAGCTACGATGACGATGAGACACAGCAAGAGCAGCAGCAGCAGAAGCATCAGCAGCAACACCACCACTACCACTACCACTACCACCACCACCATCACTACCACCACCACCACCACCACCACCACCACCACCACCACCACCACCATCACCACTACCACCATCACCTCCACCACCGCCACCACCACCACCACCACCATCACCACCATCACCACCACCACCACCGCCACCACCACCACCACCACCACCACCACCACCACCACCACCATCACCACCACCATCACCACCACCACCACCATCACCACCACCACCACCATTACTACCACCACCACCACCACCACAACAACAACAACAACAATAACAGCAGCAGCAGCAATAACACGAGACATTTACACATCAAATTACAGACTAACGAAGGATCGAACCTAGCATCTGATGTTTCACATATGATATCGATTTGTCTCGTTCCACAGTCTCCTACCAAAGTTCTTACTCTGCTGTAATTCTCTCAGAGAACATTCCACAACTTCTTCAGATAAAATTGAAGAATTTTCCTGCGCTTCTGTTTAATAAAGATACGTTTATCCAAAGATGTCTATTTTTACTTTTCTAAGATCAATCATTTTCTATCGATCAGTCATTGATCTTTGTATATTGAATATCGATTTTCTCCGATCGATAATCATAGTCTACGCCCGAATATCGATTTCCAAGAGATCGATCATGAATATTCTGCGGCGAATAATCAATTTTCGGCAGTTCAATAATCGATTTGATACAGATCAATCATCTATTTTCGACTTATTGGTTATCAATTTTCCAAGTATCGATTATCAATTTTCCACGATCGATCATCTATTTTTTTTAACACTCAATCATGGATTTTCGACAGATCCAAAATAACTTTTCTCTGACCGACGAATCAATTTTCTACGATCAATTATCGATTTTTCACAAATCAATCCGTTATCATTCCGATAAATCGATTTTATTTTCCCTCCCCGTTATTTCTTTGTTTTTCTTTTGTTAACCTAGAACAACTCAAATCGAATAAACCCACGATCGTAATCGTTCCAAATATGACCATCTCCTCAAACTTCTCATACAAACTATACATCTAGGACTACTTTTATCACGTTTTCTTCCTTCTCCTTTAAGCTTTTGGGTGTGGTTTGAGGGAAATCTGGCTGCTGTTTCTTGCAAATTTAGCGACCACATAGATGGCTTCCTCGTTAGCTGGTTGTCGTTGCTGTTGCTCGAATATGTTGCTGTTTTATCAGGAGAGCGTTCCAGTCATGACCCCGCCGTGAAACACTACATAACCCGACGACTTTAGCTTTATACTAGTCTTAGTCAACAAACCCATCTTCAAAGACGTTCCAGCCGTGACCAATTCGTCGTTGCTTTCAAGCACGGTATATTTAGGATGAAAATATCTAATGTGACTTCTTTTATAAGATGGTATGTGGTGAATCTAGGGAGATCTCACTGCTATTTCCAGCATCTTGAAGGCATAGAAAGCATAAGCGTGGCTATGTGGTAAGAAGTTTGCTTTCAAATAATATGGTTCCAGATTCAATCTCACTGCGTGGCATCTTGAGCAAATGTCTTCTACTTACAGTCTCGGGCCGACCAAAGCATTGTAAATAGATTTGGTTGCCGGAAACTGAAAGAAGGCTGTCGTTTAAAACAAAACTAGAATTTGGAAATTTTTGGTATCATTTGTTCACCATTATATAATAATATTTTGATTAACATAGAGCAGCAACTGAGACTACATATTGGGTTGTAACAATGGAATAAGCACATGTGCTTCAATAGGAAACAGGTGAGATTGAAACGAACGACTGATATATATATATGTGTGTGTGTGTGTGTGTTTGTGTATGTGTGAGTGTGTTTATATATATATATATATATATTATTATATTGAGGGTACTACTATTCGTAGATACCAACATATATATAAATATTATATATATATATATATATATATATATATATATGTATATAGATTATATATTATATGTATATATGTATATATATATGTATATATGTATTATATATGTATATATATATGTATATATATATATATATATATATGTATATATATATATATATATATGTATATATATATATATTACAAAAAAGAAAATGGAGAAACACATTAGTTGGTTTATCAGCTTTAGGATATTAGAATGTTGCCTTATTTATTTATGAAAACTACAACCATAATAACATACATATATACAGTATAAAATTCAACATATTTCGGATAAGAAAACAAATAGTTATTAAAAAAATACATTAATATAAATTGTTAGAATCATTAAAATCACTTACAGCCGTTTCACCCTTTGGAAAAGAGTAATTTTCTGTGCCTATACATGTCAATTAGTATACGGTATATTGGAATCTACTATAATATGTATTGTGACGTGAAGATAACACTAAATCTAATATCAATAAACATAATAATAATAATAATAATAATAATATAATAATACACCGAAATTTTCACCGAAAACTTTTCTAAAATTTATACCGAAAATTTTCTCGAAAAATTTTTCGAAAATTTTCACCGAAAATTTTCCCCAAAATTTTACGAAAATTTTCACCGAAAATTTTCCCCAAAGGCTTTTCGAAAATTTCCCCCAAAAATACTTCGAAAATTTTCACCGAAAATTTTACCCAAAAATTTTTCGAAAATTTTACTCAAATTTTTCTAAAATTTTCACCGAAAATTTTACCCAAAAATTTTTCGAAAATTTTCCCAAAAATTTTTCGAAAATTTTCACCAAAAATTTTTCCAAAATTTTCACCGAAAATTTTACCCCAAAATTTTTTCGCAAAATTTTTCGAAAATTTTCCCCAAAAATTTTCACCGAAAATTTCACCCAGAAAATTTTTCGAAAATTTTCAACGAAAATTTTACTCAAAAATTTCCTCAAGGACCGAAAACAAAAATAAGGAGGGAAAGGGAGGAAAAGGCAAAACAGTCAAAGCTGAAACCCCAATCCACCACACAAACAGCAGTGAACCCCATGGAGGATCCAATGCCACCCAGTACACTTCAGGAAAGAAGAAATCTGGAAGGCACCGAAGAACGTTTTTGGTGAAAATTTTCAAAAAAAACAGATATTGTTGTGAAAGACCAAAACAATAAAGTTTGCTTATTGATCGACATGAGCATCCCCTGTGATCATAATATCTCAGCGAAAGAGTTTGACAAGCTCAGAAAATATAAAGACCTACTCATTGAAATTGAGAAAATGTGGCATCTCAAGGCGGTTACAATACCAGTGATCGTAGGAGCACTAGGAATGATCAAGAAGGGAACCGAAAATTATATGAGAATGATCCCTGGCTTACCATCCCTGCAAGAAGTGCAAAAGATTGTCTAAACTGATACATCACACGTATTGAGAAGAGCATTGTCGATGTGAGAACTGTTGCTGCTCATGTATTTTAATTTAACTTGAAAAAAAAAAATGAACGAACTATTGAGTATGGTTTAATGGCCTACCAATGTATACTATGAGTTTCTTTGCCCTAGGAGTCGGGAAGACACCCGGCAAGAAATGGAAGCAAATTCGAAAGAAAAAAAAATAATAATAAGATTAGTAATAATCAAATATTTTATTGTATATATATACACATATATAGGCAGTCGAGTGAAGGCTTTCAGATCGAAACTCTGAAGTCACTGTCATCACTACTAGTGTAAAGGTATTATAAATACTCTACAAAAAATATGGAATAATTCTTCAGAGGAATGTTAAATTGTTTTCATTACAATTTGACACAAAAGCCCACAGATAAGTAATATATCATTCATGCATTATATATATATATATATAGATATATATATATATATATATATATATATA
>NW_021824833.1:2500-7500 GCF_006345805.1 Octopus sinensis | reverse complement strand
ATACATCGGTTAGGATACGAAAATAGTTCATACATATGTGATGGCAATCGAGGCAAAGTTAGTAAGTTTTATATTAAATTTTGTTCTTGAGTTGGTAATTTTGCTGGGGAGAGGTTTCATTGTAGTAAGTTGGTTAGTTTCGTTGGGCAATTAGAGCGGGGTGAACATTATTTTGTTGTGGGGTTCCGAGTTTGACTCAGCACAATTTGAGACCACTCTACCTAGTCTAATAAAACTGGTATGAGTTAGCTCCCTTTTCAACCTTAGTTAGAGTTACCCTCTTCACTTACACCGCCGGTGATTAGAACACTGTGGAGTAAATCGAATTTACACTGAGGAGTAAATCCAATTTAATACGCACGTGCGAAAAACAGTGTGTTTTAATCACATACATACATACATAGGTACACACACGAATGTCCACACACTGACAGATGCATACACACACATATACAATAAAACAATGCTGATACATGAAAGCAAGAAAAAAAAAACCCAAAACAAATCATACGTAATACTGTCTTCACATGTGACAAGGGCAAATGTTTACCTTGTCCCAATCGAGTTTGCCTTCTGATCATGTCTACCACTGTCTAACACTGTCAGGAATTACATTATATTCGATATTTATGACGATAATTAAACACAGAAATAAAAGATGATAACAAGTTACAGATTAACAAGTAAAAATTCCGTATAATTTACTTGCATTAATCAAACTGAAGCAAAATGAAACGACCCTTCTACTGGAGTGTGTAATACTTGGCTGTGTAAGAAAGGAGTGGAATAGCTTATCTGATGGTGGTTAAGTGGCTACGAAATTATCTACGAACTTCATGTGATATGTGGGGAGGTACTGCTGTTAGTGTATACCTATAATAACATTTATATAACCTTAATTTGACAGGAGAAAATGACAGGATCTTTGCTAGTGGTTAACTATCTACTACGTCTTTGCATCTTACCTAATCTATACTTAAAATCTCCAGCGTTAATACATAACTTGTCATTATATACACACACACACACACATATATATATATATATACATACATATATATCTGTGTGTGTATATATACATATATATATATATGTATATATATATATATATACACACACACATACATATGTATGTATATATATATATATGTATGTATATATATATACATATATATATATATATATGTGTGTGTGTGGATGTATATATATATATATATACAAATATATATACATACATATCTTACATACAAATGTATATATATATATGTGTGTGTGTGTGTGTGTAAGTATATCTATCTCTGTCAGTGATGAATCATTACCCACAATGCACTAAATATATCCCGACAGAGCTGTGACCTGTTGTTCCCCCCTATCGAATATTTATGTAAGGGTCGTGTGACGTTCAGCCAAACTTATCACTCTTACTTCTCCTCCTTTCCCTTCTCCCCTCTCTACCTCTATTTTCCTCACAGACCCTCCTACCCCCATCATATCTAAACATCAACTCTCCTCTTACTATCACTCTCTCTCCTACTCCTTTTCTGTCTTTAACTCTTACTCCCACCCTACTACGCAATTTTTTCCGCCATTATCTATTTGCTGTTTCTTTCCCCTCTGTATTTCAACCATTTCTTCCTTATATCTCCTTCTTCCGCCTCTCCCCTAAACCCACCCAGACTCACTCTTTTTAACTCGCGTTATATACTGTATGCTGATGTATGTATATATGTATATGTAAGTATATATATATATATATATGTATATTTATATATATATATATATATATATATATATATATATATATACACACATACATAATAAATATGCATGTATACGTATATATACGTACGTTTATACATGCATATATATATATATATATATATATATATATATATATATATATAAATACATATATAAATATATCTATATATATACATATACAACACAGAGACACAGATACACACACACTCTCAGGCGCGCACACATACACATATATATATGCATACACGTACATATATCTGGTATGCACATATATGTATACACACATATGTATAGATGTGCATCTAATAGAGAATGTGTATCTATACATACACACAGCCATACATAGATGTGTATACATTTGTGTATATATATAGTGTGTGTGTATGCGTATGTTTATATTCCTCTTGCTTTCCCTTTACTATATATATATAGATATATATATTATATATATATACACACACATATATATATATAACATATATATATTATATATATATAACATATATATATATGTGTGTGTGTGTATGTGTGTATGTATACCCATGATAAAACACCCACGTATGCATACACAAGCAGTTACACACAAACATCCTTGCATCTTGCATACGTACACACACACGCACACACACACACACACCACACACCCCACACACGCACAACACACACACACACACACACAACACACAACACACACACACACACACACACACACACACACACACAACACGCAGAGTATTACCGTGTGTGAAAGCCATGTGCCAGTGATTACTGAACCTTGAATGTGATCGAAGATGGCAAACGCTGCGGCGGTAATTTATAGCTCTGATCATATTGGAAGGACTGATCGATATTCGTCTATCATTGGTCTGTGGAGAATAACAAACCAGGATCATCATCATCGTCATCGTCATCGTCGTTATCATCATCATCATCATCATCGGCATCATCATCATTATCATCATCATCATCGTCGACTTCGTCGTCGTCGCCACCGCCACCGCCACCACCATTGTTATCATCCGTCCCCTACCCACAATGCACCTCTTCGATGTCATGTTTTACTCCTCTGCAACCTTCCATTGATCGTCTGGTACACACATTCATGTATATATATGTAAATGTGTTTGTGTGCGTGATATATATATATATATATATATATATATATATGCACACACACATATATATATATATATACTTTCTCTATATGCATTTATAAATATATGTATTTCTATATCTATATATTTATATATCTATAAATTTATATAGATATATCTATATATGTATAAATATATATGTGTATACATATATATACATATATATATATATATGCATATGTATATATATATGCATATATATCTATAGGCATATATATATATATATATATATATATATATATATATATATGCATATATATTTGCATATATATATATGTGTGTGTGTGTGTGTGTGTGATCAGTTACCAATATACCATAGGTTTGTACTTGCACATGTAACCCGGGGCAGCCGAACAACATTAACAATAGAAATAACAACGACAACCACAGCAACAGCAGCAACGGCCACATTGACACGAACGATATCAACAACAGTCAAAGATTATTAATTTATGAAATTAATTTCATAAGCTTGACCTGTTCAAAGAATGATATATTTGTCCATTTGTACGCGTCCAATGTAGACGCGGAGCTGCAAGCATGAGAAACAAAGAAACAGATAGAGGCAGCTGTGCGCATGCGCATATGTTCCTTTTATCTTTTATCGTTTACTGGTTTCGGTCATTAGGATGCGGCCATGCTGGGGCATCCTCTTGAAGGCTATTTGGCAAAGGAACCGATCCGGGGATTTAGCTTTTATTTTTTTTGAAAGACTGGTGTTTAGTCTAACATTGTCTTTTGCCGATAATTTTGCGGTGACGTAAGCAAACCGCTACGGGCTGTCAGGCAGTGGTGGTGGTGGTGGTGGTGGTGGGACTAACACGCACACACATACACACACATACACACCATACGCACATACACACACGTACACATGCACCCACACATACACACACATACGCACATACACACACGTACACATGCACACACACACATACAAACACATACAACCATACACACACATACACACATACACACATACACATACACACACACACATACAATCACATACACACGCACACAAACACACACACAAAGACACACACGCACACACACATACGCACACACATGCACACGCACATATACACACGCATGCACATACACATGCAGACGCCCACAAACACAGACACAGACAGACGCAAACACACACACATACACACACACGCACACACATTCATACATACACACACACACACACACGTGCGAACACATACGATAGGCTTCTTTCAGTTTCCGTCTCACAAGGCATTTGTTAGCCCGAGGCTGTAGTGGAAGAAACCCGCCCAAGGTGTCACGCAGTGGGACTGAACCTGGAACCATGTTGTCGGGAAGCAAGCTTCTTACCATAAACACCCACCCACATACACACACTCACGCACACATACACACAGAGTCAAGCAACCTCCTCGAAAATGAATTGGTGTATAAGGTTGATGTCTTAGACATTGTCGGGATAAATGAATCGTACATGTGTTTGAGGCACCATGTATGGACACACGATGCATGTGTACGTGTTGGCGCATGTGGTTTTCATCCTCATCCCTAGATCAACCTATGGTTAGTCGGAACTCCATTGACAATCTCTTCCCACACTATTGCTGTCCTGCATTGCTGTGTTCAGACATCCATTATTCAGCCCTCAGTCCTGGAAATGTCAGTTTCCTGGAGAAAACACTTCCAGAGGGATTCCACTGGAACAGGGATGAGATAACCTCTTTCTCTGCTTGATGACAGTGGCCAGCAAATTGTAGCCGTTTCTGCTTTAACTTGAGGGATATTGGTAGTAGATTTCCGTAGATGTTACCAAGTGTCGGGTGTGATCTTCAACTGATGTTCTGTACCTTTCTGAGCAGGTTGATCCATAGAGAGGGAGCGGCTCAATCTGTGTTCTATCAATCAATATTCTAAATATTTTAAACTTTTAGCGTAGGTGGAAGGTTTGAGTGTCAGATCTTATCAAGTCCGTTACATGCATCCCAAGCAAGAGCTTGTTTCCTATGTAGTTTTAACTGTATTGTCATTATGTGCAATTCTCAAGAACAACCACACACACACACACACACACACATATGCATACGGAGCCGC
>NW_021824832.1:37500-66049 GCF_006345805.1 Octopus sinensis | reverse complement strand
AAGATTGTGTATGCTTATTTGAATTTACACGATATATATATATATAATATACATATATCATATATATATATGTATATATATATACTGTATAATATATATATATATATTATATATATATATATATTATATATATATATAATTATATTGTATAGTATATATATATATATAATGTATATATATATAATATATATAGATATATATTATATATATATATATATATATATATATTTGTACGAGGCTTTCCTGACGTATATTGCGTATTCACAACATACACACAAAAGTTCAGATATCAACGTGTGTATGTTTGTGTGTATGTGTAAACATGAATGTTATAGACTGCATATTTGAAAGATATAAGCTTAAAAGTATCTGTTTCTCTCGTTGGAACCACGGCCTGTTTCAACTGCTCATTCTTCTTCTCTTATTATTCTCTACCTCCTCCCACACCCCCAGGCATTTCCTCCCAGTAACTATTATCGCTTCCTTTCCAATTTATTATATCTCCCCTCTCTCACATATATATGTATATATATATATATATATATATATATATATATATATATATATATATATATATAGATATATATATGTATATATATATTACATATATATACAATGCAATACTCACAATTCATTTATATATATATATATATATATATATATATATATATAATACATACATACATGCATACACACACTCACATATATTTGTATAGACACAAACACACACACACACACTCATATATGTATGTATCTTTTAACCACCCACTGCATCTAACTTTTTCTTCTTCGTCTGTCTTTTCATCTATTTCCATTCTGTCTTCATTTGCAGATATCTCTGGAACTGAAGCGTAACGTTTTCTACGATACATTGACTCAAGTTTGTTCAACTTATCTGCAGAAATGCAAGAATGTACGTAAATGCACACATACCGACAGACGTACACACACAACCACACACTCACACACTTACACGCACACATATACACACATACGCGCGCGCTCACAGACGCATCTACCCCCAATTTCTTTTATCTCTCTTTTTGTTTGTTTCTTTCATAATCACACAGACTGCATATGTGTACGAATGTGCTTTTAAGTATGGAAATGTCTGTGTAAGTATGTATGTATGCATATATATATATATATATATATAGTATGTGTATATATATAATATATTATATATATGCATGTATATATATAATATATTCATATATACATATATATATATACATATGCATATACATTATATTATATATATATATAATAATATATATATATATACATATATTCAAATATATATATATATATATATATATATATATATTATATATATACTATATATAATTCTTACACACGCTGTAGACAATAGACAGCATTTGTGTGTATATATTCATATTATATACACATACGTGCTTTTACTGATATATATGATATAGTATATGTGTATGGTGTATATTATATATATAATATATATATATATATATATATACATATACTATATATATATATATATATATATATATAATATAATATATATATATATATATATATATAAGAGAACTATTACATATGCAGTGGACAGCAATAAAACTATTTCGATATGGGTGTCTAACAAAAGAATGAATAAAAGAATGTAGAAAATAAAAAAAAAACACTCAACAAAAATAAGAAATTGTTCATAGCGCCATAGTGTACCATATTCTGGTTCCAGTCATCTCCATTCTTCACGCTTAATAAATAACATTTAATTGTGTTCCTCTAATTCCTTTGCATAATTCTGTTGCAAACAGAAATTGTAGTATTTTTGGAACCGAATGAAGAATTAGGTCCTTTAATCTTTAACAAACTTTCCGGAAAAGTCGAAGAAGTTTCAGAATTGTTGGTCAGTAAGCAATCAGCGATGTTGAACGAGACATTAGTACACATCACAGTGGCTGCCTTGAGCGCCAGTTCGCTGTTTATAATAATAGATTCGTATTATATAATATTGTTTATTTATTTTTTGGTATCTATAAATTGTCTCCATTCTGAAAATATATTTCATTTTTCTAAAACAATTTTTTTTTATCTTGGGACGTTCATTGTGTTAACAGAAACACATCCACTGGTTCTATTTCACTTCTTATTTTATAGTTAAACAAGTAACTAATTAACTAATCGGATATTGGTGGTGAATATTGAAGCAGTCTTATAACAAAATATCATATTTTGTAACTATAATTAAAGAGACAAAATATAGCAATAATGATGACAATGAGCCGACGAGATATTCTGTTCGTGGTTACTTGACTTGTTAGATACAGTAGCAGCGTAATCAAACCCTACTGTATTGTTTTAATGCGGAACATTTGATAATTTATCACATTAACCTGTTTTAAAAGATATGCTTTGAAAGTAATATGGTGGATATGTTTTTATCGTAAAATCTTGCCTACATAGTCTACGTTGGTTCTAAAAGACCAGAACAACACCAGAACAGTAGCACAGCATGAGCAGGAATATCAGCAACAACAACCCCTGAAGAGGCAGCGGTGGCAACTGCAGCAGGCTGTGGAGGACTAATGGCCCAATGTTTAGGGCAGGAGACTCGCGGTCGTAAGAACGCGATTTCGATTCCCAGACCGGGAGTGTTTATTGAACAAAAACACCTGAGCTCTACGAGGCCTCGGCGGTTCAACTCTCCACCCGTTAAAATCCACTGTTTACGGAATGAGGATAACAACGTAGCTTTCGCGGCCGTACAATCGCCAGTCTATCACGTGTGGTGGGTGGATCTTCAAGTTGCCACACGCATTCTTAGCTTAGAGTAGGCTCGAATTAGAGATTATTCTTTGTGGCTAATGGCGTGAGTCCTAATTGAAGAAGAAGAAGAAGAAGAAGAAGAAGAAGAAGAAGAAGAAGAAGAAGAAGAAGAAGAAGAAGAAGAAAAGAAGAAGAAAGCAGCAATAACAAGGCGGTGAGCTGGCAGAAACGTTAGCACGCCGGGCGAAATGCTTAGTGGGATTTCGTTGCCGCTACGTTCTGAGTTCAAATTCCGCCGAGGTCGACTTTGTCATTAATCCTTTCGGGATCGATTAAATAAGTACCAGTTATGCATTGGGGTGGATATAATCGACTTAATCCGTTTGTCTGTCTTTGTTTATTCCCTCTGTGTGTAGACCTTTGGCAGTAAAGAAATAAGAAACTCACCTCGAAGAGCCACAGCAAACAGCTTAAGAAGAAAGCGAAAATGTTATAAAAATCTTACCAAAATTTAAGAATTAAAAATAAATTTGATGGATGGAATATATACAAAATTATGTCTTCATATTTATTGCTTTGGGAATTTCTGGAGTCTTAGTATGTTCGTAGGTCCGTAGTGTTTTATAATATTAGACAGCTAATGTACGGTGTATCGAACAAAATTTTTATGTGATGTTTAATCGCGGCAGTTTAAAACAAGCTAAAACGCTGCCGAATTTAATCCCGTCTTTCATTATTCTTGAGTCGTTCAAATAAAGTATCAGCTAAGTTCACTAGTGTACATAAACAACTATAGCCTTCCAGGTAATTTCGTTTCTCTGAAATTTAGACCGTTGAAAGGTATGTTACTCGAATAGATGCAGCGCAAGTGACTTGGTACGTATAAGTAAATAATGAATGAATGCCTTTTAATTTAATATTGAGATTGGAATTAGTCAAGTAATATTACAAATGATGTTATGAATGAATCCAAAGTAAAAAGAAAAAAAAAACGGAATGACTAGGATTTAAGACATCCAAATTTTAACGAGACTGTTTACATCTACGATTAAAAATTTAAAAAAATGTGCGTAATGCGTTGATTTTGATGCCACAGAATCATGAAAAAGATTACTGATCGTACGGATAATTATTTAGTATTATTATATACATGCATAATTATCCCTATTTAATATTTCAATATAATAATATTAAATGATTGTTTTGGAAGTGATGTTACTGAGATTCAATAGCTATTAATTGAGATGGTTATTCCCATCTTAAGAAGCATGTAATTTGCTAAGGACTTTATTTCCAATAATATTGTAGAAATATGCATGAATATATTATTTAAAGGGAGAATTTATAAGGATTCTTCATTACCTATTGTTACAAGAGGATGGATGATGTCTAAGTGCGGGAAGGTCAACTCAGCAGTAGGTTAAGTTTCATTATAAATTGGATTTATGTTGTGAATACATAAATGCGTATTTACATACGTGCGTGCATGAAATACATATATATGTACATACATATACACGTACATAAAAACATACATACATACATGCAAGCGTGCATGCATACACTTATATTCATACCTTCATACATATACATATATATATAATCCCAATAAGAAAAGGAAATTCTTTAACACATATTTAATGAGTCATTACCCTACCATGACATAAGATATACATACATACATACATACATACATATATATATATATATGTGTGTGTGTGTGTGTATATGTATATATATATGTATACACATACACACACACACATATATATATATATATGGAGATAGATAGGTACATAGATACATATATAGAAACATACACACATGTACACACACATACACACTCATATGTATTTATATATCTATCCATCCATCTCTCTATATGTGTGTGTGTGTGTGTATGTCTATGTATGTGTGTGTGTGGTGTGTGTGTGTGTGCGTATGTGTGTGTTTTATATATCTACATGCCTATGTAATTAAACAGATTAAACCAACACAATTGTGAGGGAGAAAAAGTACAATTATGTAAAAATTTATAAATTCATGTGGAAAATTCAAATGTTAATATTTATCGAAAATGGTTTGTTCTTAAGTGTTTCCTTTTTGTTGCATTTAACATTTCCTTACTGACGTTTTGAGATTTCATTTCGAGAGCTGTCGGCGATATTGATTTTTGATGGCACTTTGGATCGAATGCCTATTGCTGTTTGTTCCTTTTCCACGCGCTTTGACTTAAAATCCCACCTAGAACAAATTTACAACCAATCCTTTCGGTATAGATAGAATAAAATCCAGCATGACGGATATGCTAAGTTTATAACAGTAGCGTTGAATATACATTGAGGTTTTTGTTCTGACATTTGCCTCCCTCCAGGATACTATAGAGAGATAATGCTAATTTTTCTTCAAATTATTTGCCCAAGGAAGTGAAGGTGTGTGGCTTAGAGGTTTGAACAAATTACTAAACAATATATAAGTAGAATTGAATTGTTTTTCGATTATATTTAAATTTAATTGTCATTCGAATTGAAGTTATAGCCACGAAACGTACGTAGTCTTTTACTTATTATATATTGTTTATTTATTTTTTTGTATTTTTTGTGATCTAGTTATACGTTTTATATGTTTTATTTTTTCTATATGATATGGTTTATGTCTATCATTGTTTGAATTACATAGTGGTTTTTCTCTAATCTCTCTCTCTCTCTCTCTCTCCTCTCTCTCTCTATATATATATATATATATATATATATCAAATTAATAAAAAAATTTAGCTACTCTGGCAGTATGTATTACTTGAAAGAGCTATGAATCACGACAAATGAGCCATGGATGGCGTAGCACCAAATACGTTTGTACTACTGGAGCGTAAATCAGGACTTTATCCCTCGTTCTGCTGTTGGATCGCTTGAGTGAGAATGTGTTTCTCGAAATGCTTGGACCAACCAATACGCCCAGAAGATTAGATGCATTACAAGTTGATGCAAGAAAACCGCTGCGCTTCACATCGTACCTGATGATTTTACCGTTTGTAAGGTATAATGGTCATTTCTTACCAATAATTGTCTGGTAATACTGACCCGGAAGAATGAAAGAGAAGATGATCACGTCGAGACTTGAACACAGAGTTTAAAGAGCAGAACAACCACTCTAAATTTTTCTGTCTAACGTACTAACGATCCTTGCTATCCAAATTCCTTGTCCTTTAAACAATGATAAAGCTTATTCTTGAATAATTACTTCAGTATTGAAATGATATAATATCAGAAACGCGCACAACCTTACACATATGCGTCTCTACGAATACCTGTGTACGGGTATATGTATATCTATGAAGATATCTATCTATCTATCTATCTATCTATCTATCTATCTATCTATCTATCTATCTATCTATCTATCTATCTATCTATCTATCTATCTATCTATCTATCTATCTATCTATCTATCTATCTATATATATATATATATGTATATATATATCCGTATCTATATGTATCATAGTTATAGAATCTGAATGAATACTTTCTAATAATTTGTGTCATTAACAACTATTAATTAATAGCTAACGTATCACTAGAACTGTCCCCTCAAAACAATAGCTGGGCATTATTATATAAATATATAATTACTTCTGTTTAATTGTCATGCTTCTCCTTCATATAAACGATTATTGAGGAATTAATCTTCCTCTTTGTTTCCTCAAAACCTACTTAGAAGGTGCAAAGTTTTCTTCTAATCGTATACAATGTCAATACACTAGTTAAAATTAGAATTTTAAAAATCAATACTTATCATTTACGTTAATTTCAATCATAATAAAATCGCTCGAATTACATCTCTTCTACCACTAACATGTGAAGGCACATGGCTCAGTGGTTAGAGCGTCGAGCTTACGATCGTGAGGTTGTGAGCTCGAATCCCGGACCGAGCTGCGTGTTGTGTTCTTGAGCAAGACACTTATTTCACGTTGCTCCAGTTCACTCAGCTGTAGAAATGAGTTGCAACGTCACTTGTGCCAAGCTGTATCGACCTTTGTCTTTCCCTTGGATAACACTGGTGGCATGGAGAGGGGAGGCTGGTATGCATGGGCAACTGCTGGTCTTCCATAAACAACTTTGCCCGGACTGGGCAAGGTTGAGTAACTGGGAGAGTAACATTCTATGTGCAACCCCATTACCATCCGTGACCGAAGGGGGTCTCCGACTCCGACTTTATGCTTTTACCCATTTCACTCATTTGACTACAACCATGCTGGAGCACCACCTTGAAGGGTTTTGTTTGAACAAATTGACCCTAGGACTTATTTGTTAAGCCTGGTACTAATTTTATCAAATATTTGGCCAAACCATTAACTAACGGGGGCGTAAACACACCAAAATCTGTTGTCAAGTGATGGTGGAGGGACAAACACAGACACACACATATACAAGAATATATGTGTGTGTGTGTATATATATATACACATATATACGACGGGCTTTTCGTCTACCAAAATCCCCTCACAAGGCTTTGGTCGGCCTGAGGCCTGAGCTGAAGTCACTTGCCCGTGGTTTCACGTAGTGGGACTGAAACCGGAACCATATGGTTGGGAAGCAATCTTCTTACCACACAGCCACGCCTGCGCCAGGTTTATGTAATTTAATTGGTCTACGTAATTTAATTTATGCTTTGGTACCAGAAGTTTTGTATTTAGTGTGGTCGTGAATATTCAGAAATGACGTGAATTTGCAAATGATTTCACGAACAAGACAGAAATGTGCACATCTATCTATTCGTTCTTATTCTGACCACAAATATGTTGCATATATAGACGTGTTGTTCATATTTCTTGAAGCGTACAGTATTGCATAATTAACCTCTAAATAAGTTTTATAGCTCCTAATTAAAATATGTATATAATTGTTTGATTTCTTCTTGCAAGGAGGGAGCTGGTTTACAAAGATATAAACCTCCAGCGCTAAAATGTATATAATAGAAACAATGCCATATTCGAACTTAGACATGGGTTATATATTTTTATTGTTCCGCTTAAAGATTGAATTTGTCATGTGCATGTTAGCCGTTTGGGTTCTCTCCTGAAAACCTTAGGCAATATTACTCTGGCATTTATTCACAAAAACTATGTGCAACAATTATTATTAGTTTAAATGTGAATTTATAACATGGCGCTGTTGAGAGAGGGCGAAAGTAAGGCAGACAGAGAAATTCCTGGTTTGATAACGTCGAAGACTGGACAGGTCACAACACAGCAAACTTGTTACGCATGACAGAGAACGGAGACCAGTGGCGCCAGCTAACTATGAAAGCGTCTCGAGTGGTACCCCAACGAACGGTTGTGTCAGTTAAGCTGATCTTAATGTTGATGCTGATGATAATCTTGAAGCTCTTTGATTTTCGAAGAGATATTTACATCAGCAAGGCAGCTAACCTCTATTGATGGTACATATATTGGCTTATCTGTCCCAAATGTATGCATGTGGGTATGTGTATGATTGTGTGCACGCGCGCATATGTGTAGATTCACACCGTTGTCTGCTATATATTTATATATGTAGCGTTAATATACGTTGCTTAATCTATATTCACTATGTCATTGTCTGTTGCACATTTATGGAATGTTTTGCAGTAGCTATTTTTTTTTTGCAACGTTATAAATCTTCTTCATTTCCAAAATATATATTCTTGTTGATAGTTATTTTACGTCATAAGACTATTCTTTTATATGTCTGTTAACCTCTCTCTCTCTCTCACTCTATCTATCTATCTATCTATCTATCTATCTATCTATCTATCTATCTATCTATCTATCTATCTATCTATCTATCTATCTATCTAGCTATATCCTACCTCTCTCACCCTGTCCCTCATTCTCTGTCTCTGTCTCTCTTTCTCTCTCTTTATCTCTCTCAGTGTGTCTTTGTCTCTGTCTGTCTCTCTCGCCGTTCTCTCTCGTTTTCTGTATATCTGTGTATTTACACACATATTCCTATCTGTCCTCTCTATACACGCATAACGTGTCTATATGTACGCATCCACAAACAAACAAGCCCATGCACTAGATGTTGCAAACTATCCATATTTTATGATGTAACCGTGTATAACATTGAATAATAATTCTCTGATACAGAAAATATTAAAAAAATTAACAACACTTCATACCAAATATAAAAAAAAATGCCTTGCGAATTTTACTTGTTACATAAATATGGTGGGGGGAGGATCATCTGCGTACATATACATCCTCACACGCATTCTACCCTTACACATACGTACACGCATGTAAACCTTTAAATTAAACACAAGAACGTTAAAAAATTTAGTGCAACAGTATAAGAAGATCAAGAAGAGAATAAAACGCAATACGAAGGCAACTTATCATCAACAACAACAACAGCAGCAGCAGCAGCAGCAGCGGCAACAGATCAAAAAAGAAAGAGAGAGAGAGAACAAGAAAAAGAGGACTGCGAAAGGAAGTAGAATTTATGTAAACGCAGATATTTCTGGACAGACATCTTTTTCGTTGTTCGAAAAAGCCTATAGCGCGCGAGTGAGTCGATGAGAGAGCCAGGAAGAGTGAGAGACAGAGAAAATAACGGGAGGAGGGAGAGAAAAAAATGCAAGGGGATAGAGAGAGAGAGAGAGGGAAAGGGAGAGTGAGAGAGAGAGAGATAGTATTAAGTGAGCAGCTCAGCCAAATGATATCTTATCTAAAGATATATCCTTCACTAATGAGATACGCTAGTGCACACGCGTATATATATACCTTGAGGATATGTCAACAGAATCTGATAACAGGCAGTTAATTTAGAAATATGCACATGTGATAACCCAATTCCATATCACTTATCTCACATTATATAATTTATACAGTCTGACATGCTCGATGTTGTTGCTGTCTTCTTCTTCTTCTTCTTCTTCTTCTTCTTCTTCTTCTTCTTCTTCTTCTTCTTCTTCTTCTTCTTCTTCTTCTTCTTCTTCTTCTTCTTCTTCTTCTTCTTCTTCTTCTTCTTCTTCGTCGTCGTCGTCGTCGTCGTCTTCTTCCCTTTCTCTCCCCTCCTCCACTCCTCCTCCGTTTCCTCTTCCTTCTTCTTTTCTCCTTCCACTATTTTGCGTGTTTTATTGTTCTTTGCTTTCTATATTTTATCATTTTTAAAAAAATATAATCCATAATTGCTCCTGTTTTTTACCGCTGCCTTCGTTGTAGGTTATATTTATGTTATTATGTGTTTTCGTTAATTTTTGCTAATAAATATATATTTAAACGATACACATTACGCTACACACAAACACTGGCAGATTCGTACAGAAGTGGATACGAAGCCAGTAAACATAGACCCACACATTTATGAACGCTTTTATAATACATTTGCGTGTGTGTGTGTGTGTGTGAGTGCATATCATAAAGACACACAAACACAACTTTCAATTTATTTTTCATGGAAAAAGTATATTTTACATGTGAAGAACGTGAGTTTAATTATAAAACTGCAGCGACTGATTTCACAATCACGATAATCGGGCCATGCTTAATTCCGTAAGGTACAGAAAACATTGGATTAATTGTATGATAGCTTTCTTCAAACGTTTCTGGTGTAGTATTGAACTCGATGGAAAAATCTAGGCATATATCTGAAATTTAAGCTGACCGAAAATATATTTATGTTTAATGGAGTTTAGTTGTCATTAGTGAGATCAAACTGTGGCGATTAGAGTGTTTGGCATATTTAGGGAAATATATAAAACTAGTGAGTGATAAGGGGAGAAAATATGACAGCTGAAAGGGCATCGATGGAAAAAGTCAAGAATAAATTATTATAATATGCGTATGCTTATATATGGTTCAAATCGGTTGATGTTGTTTCGCCGTTGCATAATAAGTGCTTCTCAAAGCATCAGCAATTCCTTAATACGAGGTCTAGATTATGGAAGGTTTTGGCAAATTTTCTGATCTCTGTTGGGCAAATGCCCTTGCAGTTTAGCGTTATTTTCTAATGTGTCAACGATTTATCGGATATACGATGTGATTCTGATGTTCAAGGCGTTTTACATTACATATTCACTAGTTATCGAAGACTTTTATAGTATTTGTTTTATTTTGGCCTCCTAGAGTGGATATCTTATATGATGTCTCAGACATGAGACTGCGGTTATACTGGGACACGGGTGAATATTTGGATGTACATATAATTATAAATCGTGAGGCTTATAGTTGCTCTTTGTTTCCGTTCGAATAGCATGCTGCGAATGGAAGTCGGTGCGATAAAATACCCTGGCATGTGCAGTAAGCGCTATCAGGTTACCTTCGAAAGAGAATAATTTCCCGAAATCCAATTCATTTTATAATAGTATATTTTTGCGAACCCTTAAAAATATACGATTCGCCATGTGGTACAAATTATTTGCAATTTCGCCCTGTACACTCTGCAGTATTACTGCATTAAAATATGTGCACGTATTTGCTTGTGTGTGTATGTCAATGCACACATATGCATACGCATAAGGCTGCACAAATACATTTTGTGAATCTTCATGTGTGCATATCTCTATGTAAGGATATTTCAGCATTTTTCTTCGGATCACAAAATATGATATTGACAGGATATATAGTATACGTTCCCAAAACTTTCCTCATATTGTCTCAGACTAAGCATAATGGCAAATAGGTCTATGTTTGATGTCTTATTTCCTTTTGTACTACAAAAGATTTCATATATATATATATATAATTATACAATTAATAATATATCCTAATAATAATAATATATATACTCCGACTTAAAGCGACATTTATCTAAACGATTGATTGAAAAATGACGAGCTATCCCAGGCCAGAATCGAACCCACAAATCAACGCTTACACGGCTCAATGCGCACTTGATTGGGCCAACACGCTCACCCATCAAATTCAGCCAAATCATATATATATATGTATATATATATATATATATATATATATATATATATATATATATATATATATATATATATATATAAATATAGTTAATCCAAACAAGAAAACACAAAAAACACAACAACGCGAGGACGTGGAACAAATATAGTATTATTGGACGCTCAGGAAAGAAGAAAAGAAGGAGGGTCTAACGTTTCGAGAGGAGCTCTTCGTCGGAAACATAGGAGAAGGAAAGATCCAGAGAAGGGAAGATAGAGGAAAAAAAATCTCCAACGGTACACACGAGGTCACATTTATATGAGTGTTTGTAAGTAGAAAGAGAAAAGGGGATAAAGGCAAGATTTAAAACTGTAACCTAATTCGGTCGGATTATCACTTTAGTGCAGAGATGCAACCAAAGGTTATCTTAAAAGTTCTAAGTTGAATAATCCCGCAAGATTATCTTTGTAACTAATGAGGTATACATAGTAACTTGAGATATGTGTCAATTCAAATCTCTTCTGTTTTGCAGGTTGAAGTTAACACAAATATATCAAGACTTCCACCATTTTTGATGGCATGAATTTTATGTATTCCTTATTATTCGATATAAAGATGTATGCTGTTACACGAGTGCATGCTAATATATTTCTGCCTCAAATTCTTTTGCAAAGATCTATTCGAAAACACATTTTCAATGTCTGTTATAGTTTTAGTTTCATCTTCCACGGGACCAGAAAGACTCGTCTAAAATGTGTAGAATGGAACTGGACAACGTAGTTTCATTTAATAGCTCCAATCAATCGATGAGCCAAAGTCGTTTGATTTAATAGAAACTGCAGACGAGATTTTCGAAAAATTAAATCATGCAATCTCGAACAATGGATTAACACATTGGTTAATGTTGTCGAAGACAAACTATGTCCAAAACGAAAAGACTTATAGTTTCACTAATGTTGTAATTAAAAGCAATTTTTTCATATTGATTAGAGTTTCTATCTTTCACTTATTGCTGTTGATTGTTCTAAAGGTGAAATGTTATACAGATATACATAAGAGAAATAAATCAATTCTATGTACGTACAATTACAAACATACTTACAAACATACATTCATATATACATACATACATACTTGTTTATATGTATACATGCCTGTGTCTTTGTGCGTATATATATGTGCTGGTTTTGTAGGTATCTAAGTATGTATATGTGTTTGTAAAATGCTTTTGTTTTGTAAGTATATATGCAATATATGCATATATATAATGGAATTATATATTTTTGTTGTAAATTACATACAAATGAAAGTAAAATCAACACTACTTAGGATGAAAATAATGGTTTATATGTTTACATTGAGTCACAATTTTTAGACATATTAATAATATAGTGTTTTCTCTCTTAGACAGTGTTGGTACACATTTAATTTGTATTATGTATCACCAACTCTTTTCAAAAACATAATTCCTCAACAGAACTATCTTGAAGTTAAAGTTAGGAATATACGAAGGGAAAAATCTAAATCAAACAGGGAGGCACGACTTAGATCTATCGATCAGATCTGATCCATTGTTAACCAAGAGTTTGAAAAACTCATACCATAAATTATACATAAACACTCTGCATCAATAACTAAAACAGAAATGAATATTAGACTTATCTCCGCAAGTGATTCGTAATATGCTTACGTGTATATACGAATATTCTGCCTGAAAGTTAATATGTATCAGACATTTCATGTGTATACGTCAACATATCACAATCACCTCCGAAAGGACCACGTGTACGATCGAGATACACGAACACTACTGCAATCGTTGTCTATTTGTTACTCTATACAGTAACAAACCATTAAAGCAGACATAGTAGCAAACCATCAAAGTTATTCACTAGCAATCAAGATTATATTTTAATTCCACGCAATTCAATATATGATAATCTCTGGATTCCAACACGGGTAGAGTTGTGGTTTCCATAATGAAATAATTTTGATGTCAACAGGGAAACATGATGTGAAATATCCTTGTTTATTTTTATAATATAAGCATAAAGCTCATTAAAGTATTTTGTAGGAATTATGAGACCTGCTTTGCATGGTAGTCTTGTGTTAAGAACCCGGGAATTTCAGTAGGCTTAGATTTATGATTCTGATAGTTTTCTTTAATTGTAGCATCTCTTTTTTTTATATCTTTTATCTTTTACTTGTTTCAGTCATTAGACTGCGGCCATACTGGGGCACCGCCTTCAATTTCTAGTCCAATGAATTGAACCCTGTACTTATATTGTTAAGCCTGGTACATATTATATCGATATCTTTTACGAATCAATAAAACACACACAGCGACCATCAAGCAACGGGGGCGGGGACAAACACAGGTACAAATACATAAACACACACACACACACACACACACACACATACACACACATGCACGCACGCACATCTATGTACAACGAGCTTCTTTCAGTTTCCCAATGCCAAATCTACCTACAAGGCTTTGGCCGGCCCGAGGCTACAATAGAAGACACTTGCCCACGGTTCCCCCGTAGTGGGATTGAACCCGGAGCAAGCCTAAATATCTTATATAGTACTCCTCTTCTGTTTGATAGCATGTGTGTTATGATATGGCTAAAATGATGCTTTGATTGTGAACTGTTAGTATATACATACATATATATATATATATATATATATATATATATATATATACACATACTTACGAATGCGTATATGTGCATGTGTGTGTTAATGTGTGGATAAATGGAAATAGATTTAGAAGTTTCGACAAAACTTTCCGGTCACGCATTTTTTTCATAAAAGGAATAATTAGTTAACTCCAGCACTGCATTGCGTTCTGTATTAGACAATATATAATTGGATTTCAAAATGTTTTTTTATGTAAGTTAAAAACCAATACAACAATATATATATATATATATATATATATATATATATATATATATATATATATCTATATATATATATATATTATATATATATATATATATATATATATATATATATATATATATATATATATCTATATATATATATATATATATATATACTTATATTTATATGTATTCATACATGTGTGTGTGTTTTTATATAATAGGCAAAAAGTAATACGAGGAATTTGATAGTTACAACTTTATTTTGATATGAGCATATAGTTATGCATTTATAATTATCTAAATCTCTCTCTCGCTTCTACTCTCTCTCTCTCTCTCTCTCTCTGTGCCTGTCTATCTATCTATTTCGCTAAATCTCTATTTATATGTGTATAAAGATTTCTCTCATTCTCTCTCTCTCTCTCTCTCTCTTTATATATAAATGTATGTATGTATGTATGTGTATGCGTGAATATTTTTTCCCCAACTTATATCTGCATAACATTTCTCTGAGGTCATAACTTCTATAGCAATCTGCAGCAATAACTGAAATAACAGCGATTCCCACAGAAATATAAAAAAATAAATCAATGGAAAACTTGCTTTTAATTGCAACATTACCAAAATTCTATATGACATATGCTGCTCCTCTCCATTGTCAAGATATCATCGCAGCCTTTTGAAAAATCAAATGTTACCTTGACTACATTGAACAGCTACAAAACAAAGAATGTTTGTTAATTAAGTTTCATAGTTCCAAAATGAAAGAGTAAGAGCTAAATATAAACAACAAAATGATAAAAACAAAATGGGGCCTGTTTGAATTCTAAAGGCGTTCGGAGAAAAATTAAATGGAAAAAAATATGATATAATATAAAACAACATTACTTTGGAAGAAAACAAAGATTTATTTTGATTCGTGAGTTTTAAAATTATCAATAGTATATTTGTTGGTATCTTCGACGGTACTCTTGAAATTATACATCACCAAGGTTTTTCAAAATCTAATTTTCTCTGTTGAAATTATCAAGGAGTCAAACAAAGATAGGAAAGTGCAAAAAGTTAAAATAAATAAATAAATAAATAATTATGTAATAATATAAAACAAAGAAAGCAGAAACTATATTTGCAGCAGAAAAAAAAAATGATTTCGCTGAATCAAACCATATGAGAATTCTACAATCTGAAATGAGGATATTAAACAAACATCTCTTCATTTAATCTAAATAAATATCAATTTATAAGCGAGAAATTCCAACATGGATTTGATAAAACCTGGAAATTCTGTTCAACACTTGTAACGTTCTATTTGATTTCTTTAATGAATCTTCAGTAAACAAAATAGCTTTTCCAATCAGATGATGTTAAATAAACAATTTTAATTAAAGACATAATTGAAAACACGAGATTAGCCGTTATTGGAGGACTGTTTCAAGGATCGATATGAGCATAAGGATCAGCAAAGGATAAAGAGGATTTTTTTATCAACGTAATTTGAATTCCACACCGTTACTATAGAACACAGAAAAAAAAAAATTCACAGAAATAACAGAAAATTCACTGGATCCGTTTCACTAGGTAACATCCAAAGTAGTCAACACAATATCAAAGCTTGTCTCAAGTATAATATTTCTTCCTTAGTTCCTTTATACAAACAAGAGATAAGTGAAGAAATAAATTAGAATTTGGTAACAGAATTGCTTGGCATAGGCAATCTCGTCCCTACTATCTTATCATATATACAGGAAATGTCTCACATGTAACTAAATCGTAACTAAATAAATTTAATGATAAGCTTTAAATATATTTTTTACTATATTTTTAACGCAGCCAATAAAATAGGGAAACTACTAGTAATTCTTCTTCTTCTTCTTCTTCTTCTTCTTCTTCTTCTTCTTCTTCTTCTTCTTCTTCTTCTTCTTCTTCTTCTTCTTCTTCTTCTTCTTCTTCTTCTTCTTCTTCTTCTTTGTCCTCGTAGTGGTCGTCATCATCATCATCATCATCGTCGTCGTCGTCGTCGTCATCATCATCATCATCATCATCATCATCATCATCATCATCATCATTTTCACATATGCACAATAGATTAGACTGTTAGAAGAGAAAAAATCCTAACATCGGGCTGCAACAAGTAACCTTAGATGCCAAGGGGCCTCCTAAGTATCCTACCTGCCCCTAATAACACTGTTTCCTAGAGCTGTACTAATTCCCCTATCCATTGCCTTATGCCTATTTCATCTATCCATCTGTTCTGATCTTTAAGGACAGTTCCTAAAGCACCTATAACTACTGGGATACATTTTATCCGCACTTTCCATAGTCTCCTTATACTTTGCTTTTTTTTCTATACTTTCATATTGAGTTTTTCATCATTTGGGACTGTGAGGTCAATTATCAGGTACTTTCTATTTTCTTTATCTTCGGCTGCTAAATCAGGCCTTCTAGCTTCTATAGCTTTGTCAGTCCGAATGTTAAAGTCCCACAACATCTTGTATTTCTTATTTTCCAGTACTATACTTGGATGGAAGCACTCCGTCGGTTACGACGATGAGGGTTCCGGTTGATCCGAATCAACGGAACAGCCTGCTCGTGAAATTAACGTGTAAGTGGCTGAGCACTCCACAGACACGTGCACCCTTAACGTAGTTCTCGGGGATATTCAGCGTGACACAGAGAGTGACAAGGGCCGACCCTTTGAAATACAGGTACAACAGAAACATGAAGTAAGAGTGAGAGAAAGTTGTGGCGAAAGAGTACAGCAGGGATCACCACCACCCCCTGCCGGAGCCTCGTGGAGCTTTTAGGTGCTTTCGCTCAATAAACACTCACAACGCCCGGTCTGGGAATCGAAACCGCGATCCTACGACCGCGAGTCCGCTGCCCTAACCACTGGGCCATTGCGCCTCCACAGTACTATACTAGGTTCCTGTTCATATCATTTATCAGTATGCTCAAATCCTGACCTTCTACATAAATTCGAGTGGATTACTCTCCCTAGGTTGTCATGTCTTTTCTTGTATTCTTTGTGTCAGCATGTTACATTCACTTACTAAATGAGTAACGCTTTCCTCTTTTGATTTGCATAACCTACATTGGGATTCTACTTGGTTTTTGTCTGTCTTGGCTTTTATCCAATTAGTCCTTATTGCTTGATCTTATGCAGCTACCACTACTACTATTATTAATACTAATACTATTACTACCACTACGAAGATGGTACGCTGGCATAATCGTTAGCAAGGCGAGCAAAAGGCTTAGCGACCGTTCGTCCGTCCACCGAGGTTGACTTTATCTTTCACTCTTTCGGAGTTTGATAAAATAATAACCAGTTTAGCGTTGGGGTCAATGTAATCTACGAGCTGCCTCTCCCGAACCTCACCGCCTAGTGCCAAAAAGGTGATATTTTCACCAGTAGCGACTGCTCAGTATGATGTTGATACCGGTAGTTAGGAGTGCCAATTTTGTAGTGTTTACATATTTTCCATGGCTCAGTGGTAAGAGCGTCGAACTTACGACCGTGAGGCTGTGAGTTTGAATCTTGGACCGGGCTCCGTGTTGTGTTCTTGGGTGAGACACTTTATTTCACGTTGCTCCAGTTCACTGAGCTCTAGAAATGAGTTGCGAAATCACCGGTGCCAAGCTGTGTCGGCCTTTGCCTTTCCTTTGGATGAAATCGACGGCGTGGAGAGGGGAAGCTGGTATGCATAAGTGACTGCTGGCCTTCCAGAAACAACCTTGCCCGGACTTGTGCCTCAAAGGGTAACTTTCTAGGGGCAATCCCATGGTCATTCCTGACCGAAGGGGATTCTCCGCTACCTCCGCTCCACATATTTTCCAATATAAATACAATCCTACACCATCGTGACGATATTTGCATTCGATTCAGGACATCCCGAAACGAGGTGGTTCTCGCCGGACAAAATGCTTATCGGCATCTCTTCCGACTTTGCGCTCCGAATGCAAACGCCACCAGGATCGACTTTGCCTTTCAACATTTCAACGTCTAGTTGAGATGGATGTTTTACGCTGTAAGGAAAAGTAGAAAGATGTAATTATCATTTTGTACATTTGCCCTCTATCGAGGAAAACCAGAAGAAAAGTCGAAAGTTCCGGTAAGGCTGTAAAATACTTTTTGAAGATGCGTGAGATTGAAAACATTTGTATGATTTGCTGAAGAAAACTGCCTTACATTTCATAGCTCTTCTTTCTACGCTGAAAGAACATTCTGAACGGTCGAAGGAGCAAAATGAAACTTTGGTTTCCTTTCTTTCTCATGATATCATTTCTTATGTAATCTTACAGATTTTACAGTATATTTGCCAACGCAGATAACTACCAGACTTTGATAACGCTTCTAGTCAGTCACGTAGCACACCTTCGAGATACGCATTGTTACGTATGGTCATAAATATTTCAAGAACATATTCAATCAAATACAGTTCTTAACTGTATTTGTTTTATCAGCTTCAGTAGATGTTAGCTAAACTAGTGATAAAACTTAATCCTTTAACACAGCTCTATCAATCTCAGTTAAGAGACGATATTGTCTTGCGTAGGTGGATTTGCAGTGAAATTTAGCTTTTGAACCCTTTTTAATTGGTGATTTTGAACTCCATCACGATGACGTTGTATTCCATTACACCAGATGAAACAAAATAAGGACTATACAAGTATAGAGGTTGATTTAATAGGCAGTTTTGAATTTTTCTCTTTCTCTGTCTTTCACGATCTCTCTCCCTCTTTCGCTCTCTATATGTATGCATGTGCATGTGTATATGTATATATATATATATATAATATATATATATATATATATATATTATATATATATATATATATATTATATATATGTGTGTGTGTGTGTGCGTGTCAATGCCAAATTGCTTGTAGAAGTATGCACATCGAATTCATGAAATCCTGTAGGGGGCCAGGGATATTATAAGTACTATTTAATAATATCTTATAGATATGGTTAGGTAATCTCATGAAAATGAATGTCATGCCGAAACATACGTAGCAATGCATTAATAAAAATCTAAAATTCTCTACCCACAAAATATTTCTCGTTTATATATATATATAGTGGTAGTATAATAATATCAGAATATAGAGAGTTTGGATACAGCCAAATCAATTTCTTTATATAACTATCGATTACGTAAGGCCTATGATCGTTTCAATATCCGCCTTCATTTATTCTACAATTAAAAATTGCATTATAAATTCAGAAGACAGAAATCTCTTTAGAGTCAAAATCGACATATTACTTTTACATTCTGATAGATTGAGAGTTTATTACACACTGAGATAACAGCATGCGTTATTAGTATGTGTGATTGACTGTTAGCACCTCCTCCTTTTGGCTCAATTCTTCTATGCGTTTTCTTTCTCCGTGTGTGTGTGTGTGTGTGTGTGTGTGTGTATATGTGTATCAGGCTGTTTGTCTCTGTAATTCTGTTCTAGAAATAGCTACAATTTAAAGTTTAAGGACAGCATGACAGTGGTCAGCTGCCGTCTTGGAGTATTTAGGTCAAATCCTACCATACCCCTCATGATATTTATATTGTTTATTTTAGCGTCCTTAAAAAACTTTCCTTGTTTTTACCCCTCTGCGAAGTAATTTTATGTAATTATTTCGCAGGAAGGGCTAGTTCGACGAGTCGTGTTCTGTCCTCACCTTCGAAACACGCTGGAGTTGAACTATGGACAGCTGATGAAGGGGATTTTTCCTTGTGTAGTTTGTCTCGTACTCCGTTTTTTCGTTGTAAAAAATTGGTCCGTTCCATGCTTGTTTTTACGTTTTCGTTTCTCGTTGAGTTCTACATCTATTTGTGGTGTCCTGTACTCACGTATATATATTTATATATGCATGTATGTATACATGTAGATGTAAGTACGTACATATATGTATGTATGTATGCATATATTTTATTCATTACACTATTGTATGACTGAGCGCCCTCGCGTCGATTCGATTCGATTCGTTTCGTTTCGTTTCGTTTCTTCTTCTCCAAGTACAGTTTATATATATATATATATATATATTTATATACTATTTTTCACTAACGAAATACAGTTATATTATTTCTACTAATATAATTAAATTTTAGTGAATTTTTATTTAATGATATCACTCATATATTTTATTTTCTAGGTTTATTAGTTTTATTGGCGTTTAGTGTTAATGCATGTCATCGTTTTAATTGTAATTATTTCAATAATGGCATGATTTTCCTTGTATCCCATGTAAAGTGCAAAATTTTAACTAATGGTTTATTTCAATATATATATTCTCTTTTACTCTTGTACTCTTGTACTCTTCAACTCTTTTTTTTTATTTCAGTCATCTGACTGTGACCATGCTGGAGTACAGCCTTTAGTCGAGCAAATCGACCCCAGGACTTACTCTTTGTAAGCCTAGTACTTATTCTATCGGAACTAGTAAGTTACGAGGATGTAAATATTCCAGCATCAGTTGTTAAACGATGGTGGGGGACAAACACAGATGCACAAACACGAACACACACACACACACACACAAAGAGACACCCACATATACGATGGACTTCTTTCAGTTTCCGTCTACCAAATCCACTCACAAAGTTTCAGTCGGCCCGAGGCTATAATAGAAGACGGTTGCTCAAGGTGCCACGCAGTGGGACTGAAACCGGAACCATGTTGCTGGTAAGCAAGCTACTTAACTTACCACGCACACACGCACGCATATATATATATATTAGTGTCTCACTTTGATATAGCAATACAAATAACCGGTGTTACAGATCAATATACATAGGCTTCAAAATAAACGTTATTCAAATGCAGAGCGTATACATATATACATACGTACCTGCATACATACACTCATTCATACGCATACATACATCCACACACACATACAGCCCCCCCCCCCCCACATTTATGTATGTATTTACACGTGTATGAGCATGAGACATTGTGCCTGAATCAAGCCACAAATTGCTATAGGTCAGTGGAACTCTACGTTAGTACGTAAAATGCCGGACATTGTTACAATGCTTATGATGGTGGTATATAGAAAATCAGATGTTCGCTTTCATGAGACCATTAGAAGAAAATACCGTCACCCCAGGGGATAATACGAGATATTGATGTAAAAGACACTCACGCACACGTACAGAAAAGCGCAAACACATACACAGATACGTTCACACAGAAGCATGCAGAAATACAGAATAAATTCTGTAATGCATTTTATTTTTCTGTAATATAATATCTAAAATTACTCCCGCCATCACTATCACCACTACTGAGAAGAGTGGCGATTTAATGATGAAGCTTTTACCTCATCTCTGACCTGCAAGAAACCAGAGTGAAAAATCCCTCATAATAAACAAGGGATAGCTGTAGGTCTGAAATGTGTGTGTGAAATTTTGCACGTGAAAGTGTATGTGTGTGTGAGTCTGTGTGCGTGTGTGTGTGTGTGTGTGTGCGTGTGTGTGCGTGTGTGAGTGTGTGTGTGCACGCGCGTGTGTGTGTGTATGAGTGTGTGTGTGCACGTGTGTGTGTGTGTGTGTGTGTGTGTGTGTGCGTGCGTGCGGAGAAACAAAACAAAGGGAGAGGAAGGAAAGAAGAGCAGAGCATATGATAAAGAACAGCGGAAAAGGTAGGAGTAGGAAACGCATAGGAAAGCGGACAGAAACTGAAAGAGAGAAAGAAAGAGAGAGAGAGAGAGAGAGAGAGAGAGAGAGAGAGAAAGAGGAGGAGAAAGGAAGACAGAGAAAGAGAGAGGGGGAGAGAGAGAGAACAAGAATTAAAGAAACGTTGTCGAATTGACGTGGGAAAGAAAATATAATTAAGAACAATTCATATTTATATGATGAAGTTCATTAGAAAATGGTAAAAATATATATTGTAACCCCACCTCGGCAACACACACACAAAAAAGTTCAATAAAAAAAATGGAGCTGAATAAATGAAATAAGATTTAAGATTTAATTTAGCCTCAAGTTAAACTCTCTTTAATCCGCTATACTATATGATAAACAACATCGATTTCTTTCAGACAATTTACTGTTGTGTCCGATGTTTTACGGACATTTGATGCCAGCTTTTATAGTTTTATATATATATATATTATATATATATATATATATATATATATATATATATATATATATGTATATATTTATATGCACATCTTTCTCTCTCTCGCTTTCTGTATATACGTATGTATGTATGTATGTATGTATGTATGTATGTATGTATATATGTATGTATGTATATATATATATATATATATATATATATATATATGTATATGTATATATACATATATACATACATATATATATGTATATGTAGAGGTGTTTGAACTAAGCAATGCATACATGCATATATACATAGATAATGAGAGACAGAGACAGAGCGTCAGAGACAAAGACAGACAGATTGCGAGTGAGGAGAGATAGATTGAAGGAATGAGAGGGAGAATAAGCGGTAGAGAGAGAGAGAGAGAGAGAGAGAGAGAGAGAGAGAATGTTTTTGTTTATTTTGCTTTACATAAATATTAAATTTCTCATCTCTATACAATTTGAAGTGGTGAATCTGTAAGAATTTTACGTTTGTTAATTAATGTATTTATACAATGTTGTTTACAAAATCCGGTTCAAAGTTTCGTTCCTTTCTTCAGTAGTACACGCCAGCACGAGAAATTTGAGAAAATAGAATGATTTAATGCAGTGTCAGAAAGGATAGAACGTTACCTGCAGTATTTCATACATCAGGATGCAATTATTTTATGAGTCGATCGATTAAACTTTGCATTAGAAACGCTGTAGTTGATCTGGTTTTCAGTTTGTGATTTATCTAATATTTCTTGTAATATGGTGAGGACTTGACTTTCGTGTTTAGGTTTCCAAATATGCGTTGAAAGTGACGTAGCATTTTTTGCCCCGAATAGTGGTAAAAAATACCTGCCGTTGTACAGTTATATATATCGTGGAAAAAATATCGTTAGCAGGAGATATGTGTTGCTGTTGGAGATGGGAGCATAATGTACAATGCTGCCGTCTTCTCCAATGGCTGTGATAAAAATCGACTTAAACCCAGTTTAGAAAAGGCTGGTCTTGTGTCAAAATTTTGAAACCAATATAAAAGATTATATGAGATAAAGACTCAGAGATGTATAATATACTAGCAGTATCGCCTGGCGTTGCTTGGGTTTGTAAGGGAAATAACTATAAAGCATATTTAGAGAGTTATAGCCAAAAAATAGCAAAAATGCATTGAAAATGGAAAAAAAATTATGGTAAATTTTTTTTAAATCGTTGACTCATCGTAGACATTTTTAGAGAGTTACTTCCCTTTACTTAAAAAATATGCGTTAAAATGGAAAATAAATTATGGTAAATTATTTTTAAAACCGTAGACTCATCGTAGACGCGCGCTAATACCCAGAAGGGCTCGATATGAATCCCCTCTATAAGATACCCGGTTTTGGTTAAACTGCATCGCAAAATGTGGGAGTAGTTAGGAATCTAAATCGAAGGGGACAGACACTCACACAACTACAGTTTTATATATAAAGATATGGGATGCACAGTTTGCACCAGATCCTAGTAGCAGAGCTTTAAATGCTCAAACGTTATCCATCTATCTATTGCATGTGAATTAGAATGACTCTTCATCATAGTTCCCACAACTTTCGTTCCCATACGCCTACTCATTTTCATGCTATGTTGATCTTAGGAAATAAAAATAATGTCGTTTTCACATCATATATGCAGGCTATATATTGTATACAGTTTTTTAATATGAATTGCCACTCCTCGTAGATGCATTGTGCGCCTTTAATTCCTGGCCTTGAGTTTAGATGAGAAAACATCATTACTAGAAGAATAAAGAACACGACTGTACTTTTCTCATCATATCTCTACTACTACTACTACTACTACTACTACTACTACTACTTACTAGTATTATTATTATTATTAGTAATAGTAGTAGTAGTAGTAGTAGTAGTAGTAGCAGTGCTAGTTTTGGTGTTGATCTTAACTTGTACACGTTTATGCAGAGAAACTAATTTGAAAAAACGTTGACTGCTTACGATTGCATTGCTTCATACATACATAAGTTAAGAGAAAAAAAAAACAAAACAAAGATAGACACGCATTTCTTTGGTATTGTTTTTGTCCTTGACTCCAAAGAGATGAAAGGCAAAAGGCAGCCCCATGAGAATTTCAATTCAGAACATACACAGACACACAAATGATTATATCAAAGTATTTATAACTGGCGTTCCATCGTTTTTGACAGTATACTCTCCCTCATTCTATTTCCTTCCTTTTTTTTTTTTTTTTGTTTCCGTTGATTTTGGTTTTCAGTTATACATGCTTCACATATGATAATGTTTTAAAATTAAAACCACATTTAGCTAGAAACATCTGTAGGTATATAGCAACAAAGTGGATGATATACATCAAGAATAATATAAGCCCTTATAGTGGTATCAACTCTAATATGTTTTTGGGTGTTCATTATAGTATAATAATACAGCTAGATTGAGTATTTCCTTTGCATGGAACCGGAAGTGCTTAATCGCTAAGCACGTGGCGGAATTGACGCGATATTCTGTATCTTGGCACGTGTGAGTGAGGAAGACTTATTAGGTTAGTTGCATGCTAAGTACATTAATATTATGACAGGTACATATGTGTTCATTTCATTTCGTTATTTAAAGCATTCAGAGAAGCGCAGGTGTGGCTGTGTAGTTGAAAGTTTGCTTCCGGAACACAGAGTTGCTGGTTCACTCCCACTGCGTGGTGTCTTGCGCAAGTTTTTTTCTTTTATAGCCCTGGGTCCTGGGAGTTGATTTGGTATACGAAAGACGGAAACTAAAGAAGCCCGTCGTATATGTGTGTTGCTGTGTGTATTTGTGTTAGTCTTGCACAACCGCTTGATAACAGTTGTTGTTTTGTTTACGTTCCTGCAACTTGGTGCACCTCATCAACAGTACTTATGTATATTAAGACTGGTACTTATCCTATTGGGCTCCTTTGTCGAAACGCTAGTTCACGTGGACGTAAATACACCAACACTGATTGTGAAACGATGGTGGGGCACCAGCACACAACTTCCCACACAGATACACACACCACACACACACACACACACATACACACACACACACACACACACACACATATATATATATATATATATATATATACGTGACTGTGTGGTAAAATGCTTGCTTCCCAGTCACATGGCTTCCGGTTCAGTCCCACTGCGTGTCACCTTGGGCCAGTGTCTTCTACTATATCCTCGGCCCGACCAAAGCCCTGTGAATGGGTTTGTTAGACAGAAACTGAAAGAAGCTCGACGTATATGTATATATGTATATTTGTGTGTGTGTCTGTGTTAGTTCGCCCCTACTATCGCTTGATGATAGGTGTTGGTGTCTTTACGTCCCCGTAACCTAGCTGTTTGGCAAAACAGAGCGATAGAATAAGTACTAGGATTACAAAAAGTAAGTCCTGGGGTCGATTTGTTCGACTAAAGGTTGTGCTCCATCACTGCCGCAGTCGAATGACTGAAACAAGTAAAAGAATAAAAGAATTCATTCATAAATTGACACTAATGATTTACTATAAATATTAACAATGTAAAAAAAAAAAGCAAAATAAAGGAACTAATCAATTACAACCCTAAAACCTGGAGAACTATGAATATGTAAACTGCTGAGATGTTTGTAAATCAGATTGAAATGTGAAAATAGTCAATTTCACGTCTGCAATTTCACGTTTTAGATTGTTTATAGAAGTACGACGCTTCCACACTGCCTCTCCATACACTTACTGCAAGAATCAACTGCAACACATTATAATAAGAAACAAAGTATGACAGCAATACATTAGTTAACTACGCAACCATCTAATTTAAAATTCACAGCAAAACTAGTAGATTAATGCTGGAAGCCATACGACAAAGAGAAGTACACACTCGTTACTTCTATAATATGCAAAATATAAAGCAAAAGAAAATTACTATTTTTAAAATACTCACAACGAGAGATATTCAGCAACAGTACTTCGTAGTAAAGATTGTTTGCCAACGTAACCTGGCTGTCCTGGTTTATTCTGGTGAAGGGAAATAACTCAGAAATCGCGATAAACATATATTGCTTTGAGCTGAGTGGGGGTGCTAGATTCCCTTGTTCGAAAATATAAGGGCACAGATCGTGACGTATAGCCAGCTGGAGACGATGTCTTCTGGGGATAAGTTACAGTAACATTAGACCTAACCAGGACTGTCATGCTATGTTGGCAAACAATCTTTAAAGCAAAAGAGTTTTTCCAGAGTATCTGGAAAAAGATAATTGGCTGTTCAATCCCAGTAATAGTATCAGTTCCATGCCGCCTTTAACAAGATCATAAATCCTGACCTAGACGCAGTAGTCTTCCCTTCCCAGCTCGGTGCAGCGGGGCTAGACCGAGGGGACGATAAAGGGCCAGATAGTATGACAACCTTCCCGTTCTGTGGTGGCAGGCCCCTCATCTGTGATGCTAGGTGCTGTAAGACACTCTTCAGCCGCAACTTGTGCGCTCAGCTACCAGCCATGCTCCGTTGCTTGTCAGGCTAAGAAAAGCATCTTGTCTAAGTATCGATCGCTGGTCGAGCCTAGTGCAGTGGAGAACTCCGGCAGCCTTGGCTCCTGGAACATATCCATGCTCAACGCTATCCGCAAGTGTGAGCTCCATGAGTCAGGGTACCTGTTTTAGTGCAACTCCCTTGCTATCCACCAGAGGAACGGCTTTTCCATTTCGTCTGCTGGGGCCTGAGATGTAACTTATGGTAACGTTTAAGCGCAGATTTCATTAAAGAGTTTCGTAGAGTGCATGCATGTATATTCCATGAAAAGAAATAAATTTATATCTATTCTTTGATATGATTAACAACTGAATTTATATCCCTATTAACAAGGCAGATCGTTACGGGTGCTAAGCACAATGACAGAAGGGTATTTCTCCATAAGAAACTAACTGCATAAAAGTTTAGATATGATAACATTCCTCGAAACTCTATATGAGCCAATATGTCAGAAAGAGCAGCCAAATATTTTCCCAGTCGAAGCCTACTCTTTACAGTAAATGATGCCGTGCAGACCATGATATATATTTTTTAAATAATAAGAGCACAGATGTAAAACATTTAAATATAATTTGCTATATCATGGGTGACCAGCTGCTAAACAATAACATCACTTGTTTTAAGTTCTTATAAGGAAATGTTCTGAAACAAATGTTAAAAGATGAATGCAAAACTGGTACATAGTCGTATCTCCTTTGGAATACATTTTTTTTTTATTAAACTCCGTCTGGAAGTGTTTAAAATTTTAATACAACAACAAAAACAGATAATAACAATTACATAGGTCTATTATATCGTTAAAAGTCTTTCTGTCACGAACATTTCCCATAATTCTTTATTCTTCGTACCCACCTAGGGATTTGTCCATTTAACTGGTTTGTCGCAATTCTGTTCTTTCGTTACTATACTATTCACTTTTCTCCCGCGTCCTTCTTCCTTGTGTCCTACTTTATCCTTATGCCCTCAACATTCAAGTGACCATTATCACGCAACTACTTCACTGTTAAGAAAACATTTCCCCTCTCTGTCTCATCGTACAAGTTCCACATCACTTTCCCCACCTCCTCATCGATTCTACTTTATCATCTACTAAATACCGCTCGCTATCCCTTACCTAATTCTCTCTATTGTCTCGTCTGTAATTTTCCAATTTCGGTTTATTTATTTCTGTTTCACTCTGATAAAGGTCAAATCAAAAGTTCAACATCTCTTCTTCCTCACGGCTTAAAATATATTTCATTGTTTTAAATATTCATACGAGACGGTAGCGGTTTCCGACATACACCGGACTTCAGATTCCAAGATTGTACCAGGAAACATGACATAATATTTCATGCCAATCAGTAACTTCCTAAAATAATTAAATCTCAAAATCACATTCGCGGAT